>NC_072431.2:20940000-21227500 GCF_028878055.3 Symphalangus syndactylus
CTATACAACTGTATGTTACATATTCTGTTATTTGCAGCCAAATATATTTTAACTGATATACCTGGTAGATTTTGTTTTCAAACCAGGAACAATACCTTGCATAGCAAATACCAAGATGTCCCCCTAATTACTGGAACATTTTAAATATTTAAGGAGCTGAATCAGAAGAACGTTCCAGAAGCATTCCAGGTTTGCGATATCCCTTGTCATAAATGCCGACATTATTTTACTTAAGCCTAACACTGAGGAACATGGAATGGTAGGGGGCCAGACAGAAAAGAGAGTGATGGTGATGTATGTACAGAAATCATACAGGGGAAAAAGATTAAATGGAAAGGAACTGGATATAGTAGCAGAGGTGGCACTTAAATATTAACTACATTTCTGGAAATAGAAATGAGAAACTCTACAATTCAACCAGATCAAGAGAAAACAGTTATGGCATAATGTTGGGGACGATGAGAAAAAAAGAAAGCAGGAGGGAGTTAAAGTGCCCACAAAACAAACCCTGACTCATTTCAATAGAGTTTCAAATAAGCCCCAGTTTGACAAAGACCTAAAGTTGCTAAATCACCCCACAAAACACATCCTAGGGATGTGTGGATTCAATTACTGAGCAAGAGACCACCAGCAGCAAAGATGTTATTTGTGGAATTTCAATGCAAAGCAAATGTACAGATGTTGGCATAAAAGCTGAACTGTCTGAAATGGAATTGAAGATAGAAATCCAGGGAGAAGATTAGAAGAGATAAAGAATTAAACATGCAATAAGAGAGACATTACATGCATGGCATTGAGCTTGGACAGCCAATGCCTTGTGACACTCAGATACTAGTAATAATGACATATATGGGCTAAAAAATGGGAGAGGGTAGTGAATAAACAAATACTATATTAAAATCACTATCTCTGTGGGCAGGCAGTAAAAATCATATCATTTTCATTGAAAAATAATTCATTAAACTGCACCCCAGCAGGATACAAAGAACAACACACGGCATACAAAGATAGTGAGCAGCAGGGGGCAATAAACTTTATAAAAACTATTAAAGCATGTGCCAAAGCAAGATAATACAAGGAGGAAACAATGGAAATGTCAGGTCAATTTATAAAATAATCATGTTAATACATAAGAGCAAACACTTTACGAAAAACAACACATGCTTATCAAGTTAAAATTCACACTCTGCAAAACCACCCTTGAGATGTTAAAGCTGACCTGCTGCAGAGCAGAGAAATAAAAGCCAGCAGGTTGCCATGTGGAAAGGCTGGGCCAGAGGAGCTTCACACCAGGTAACCCATCCAAATGGCATAATTGCTTGCAGGTATCTGAGACATTGCTCTAGGAACAGATGCAAAGGTGAACTGAAAACAGGACCACACACATTCTGTAACCACCGATGTAGGAGCACACTTACAGCTTCACACTGGTAGGTTTAAGTAGCTTTGCCTCTAACACCCCTGTCTCCCATATTCCTGGGCAGTTCAACAAGCAACTCTATTTGAAGAACTGTTCCTGGACAATTCACAGCTTATGATCACCTCAAAACACAGAGGGCTTCCACAAGCTCTTTCTCCAAACTGTTTTCCTTCTGTCCTGCAACCCCTTTGTTTCTCCATGAATTTCCCTTCCTTAAAAATAATTTATTTGTGATATGTTAGACCCAATATTTCTGTAAGGACACGTGCAAGACACTGAAAGTGAGAAAAATCGTGCGGATTAGACCAAGGAAGAGAGGAAATAGGAAAATCTTGTCCCCCAGGGCATCGTGATGAGGTACGGAATGGCATACAAGACAGTAACAAACCAGAAACGACGACTGAAATCTTAAAAAGGACTTCAAAGATAAACTATGCTTAAGAGAACTTTACTTAGAATGATTCTGAAGTGGCCAAAATTAAACTAATGACAAGTGCTTTCAACGAACCCTTCTAAACTCTCCAAAATTATTTCTTACCTTTTATGGACCTAACTCTGCTACATGGAATCTTTCTCAAACCAATACAAGATGCAGAGCAACACAGACAGAACCCAAGACAAGAAGCTACAGAGATCAGTGTAGCCAATCAACACCTGCCAGACGACAGCCTAAAAGTACAGGTATCACTGCATTTCCTAATCAAACACACATTCACCCAATAAGCCTGTGAGGAACCAGCCCTTCCCATTTATACCAAGATCGCCCCACTCTGCCATCCCCACTTGTCTCCCCCATCCCTTTCCCTCTCCCTCTCTGTAATTTACAAGGACACTAGTCTATAGCTTGACAAATGGCCTACACAGTTTTGTTTAAAAAAAATAAAAAATAAAATAAAATAAAAAAATAAAATTTTTCCATAAAGTCATGTCCAGGACTTTAAGCTTTCTATTTCTGTTCTTACAGAACGAAAAAGAAATAACGTTAGGTGAATTTTGTTTTAAAATTCCTGCTGGGTTGAGACTTTAGATTTCAGGCTGGAAAGAATTTTTATGGCCAAGTTATAAACACCTGAAACTCAGCAGGTCCCACTAAAATGTATAGTTTTGAGATGGCGTGTGGCTTCCCTAATTTCAGAAGTTGATCTAGTTGAAGATAATTTGTTTTTAAAACTGTCAAACTATAAAAGCCACTACATTCCCTTTCACTAGCTTATAAAGATTAATTGGAAGTAACACATGCATGCAATTTACAGGTCAAAGAAAATTTTCCCTGTTGAAGTAGAGTTTGGCACAGTTCAACTATGTATTACATACTACACATGAAAAGTGAGATCAAAGCAACCAATAAAATATCTTGGACCATCTGTATATTTGTTTGTTCTTTTTGTTTGTTTGTTTTAGTATAAGGTCAGAGGTGACAGTGGTATGGCATGGCTCTTTCACTAAAAGACACAATAATTTTTACATAAGATCACAAGAATAAAACTGTTTCTTCTTTGCTCTATTTTTAGATTTCTTTTGCAAGCACCTTGAACTAACAGTTTAAAGATTATTCAGATAATTGATATAAGGAATCCTATCTAGGAAAACTGTATCTGTAGAAATAACCCATTAGCATGTCAAAGTAGAATTTTACAGAGCTGATCAGGCAAGGCTGTGTTTTAGGATGAAAAATTTAGAACTTTCAGAAAACTCTCATCATTTTCACCGTAACAATGTATTTGGGTACTTTCATGTTTTATCGTTTAACCTATAAATAATATTCAAGTGGTAGTGGGCAGTGTTAATAACTAATAAATTAACAAAATATAAAACGGTGACACAAAATTGAAGGAATTTTTTTTTTTTTTTTTTTTTTTTTGAGACGGAGTCTCGCTCTGTCACCCAGGCTGGAGTGCAGTAGCACGATCTCGGCTCACTGCAACCTCTGCCTCCCAGGTTCAAGAGATTCTCCCGCTTCAGCCTCCCAAGTAGTTGGGATTACAGGTGCCCACCACCACACCCGGCTAATTTTTGTATTTTTAGTAGAGACAGCGTTTTGCCATGTTGGTCAGGCTGGTCTCAAACTCCTGACCTCAGGTGATCCACCTGCCTCGGCCTCCCAAAGTGCTGAGATTATAGGCGTGAGCCACCGTGCCTAGCCAGGAAAAAATATTGATACTTAAGAAGAAACTGAATAAATTTTATACATAAAACCCAAAAACTATTCTATATAAGCACTTTATTCTGTGTATTAGGCTATGAATAAAATAACTATATGTTTCCTTATTCAAGAAATGGAAATCATAGGTATCACCAACAGGAATAAAAAAACTAAAAATGCCAAAACCAAACCAGTCCAACCATCAGATGGAAAGAAAATAGTTAAACTTGTTGTCTCTGCCTCACATGGTTTTATGACTTCAAATTTTACACACTGATATCCTGGATACTCTTAATTTAAATATCAATATATTATATTTTATGTGTCATATATTACACGTAAAGTCTTAAACATACACTCTTATAGACATTAGATTTTCTTAAAACATGGATTTAAGGCCAAATCTATACAAAGAACTGAAATGCTACTTTGATGGGAATCCTATCCATTAGGAATTTCTAAAGACAAACACCACTTGATTTTTTTTTCTCCAAATTAGACCTCAACTGTCATGCTGATTATTTATTTATGTCATTTGACAGGACTAAAATCAGCCTGTCTCCAAATTTTGCAGCCATCCATACTTTTTCTAATAAGAACTAATTTTACAAGGTCCTTTCTGGCCAAGAAACTTTCAACCACTATAAACTAGTCAGACACAATACAAGATGATTAGACCAGAGTATATAGACTATGTAGCATAAACTGCCAGTTAAACATTATGGCATGCTTCATTTTAATCATGTAGCTTTCATCTTTTTTGAACACCCTTTTAGCATCTCTTGAAAAAAGAGGCTTTGAAAAAGCTGAGCTACTGCTAAACGCTGTAAGCTGATGCTGCTGTACTGTGTTTTGCCCACTGCTTCCCCACCCCCAGGAAAATAAAACAGATCGCCCTCAGTACTTTAAGGTCCTATAATTGTCATCTTAAATGAGACAGCACAACTCTCTTCAGCTGAAAGGTCAATTTGAATCAGGGTTGAAATGCAATTGTGCTATATTTAGATTTATCATTATTATAATAACATATTTAGTGTAACAATGATAAATAAATGGTAGGCTAACAGAAAACTTTATGGCATGTATTATTACACATTAATTACAGGGTTAATTTCTGTTAGGCCAAACACAGATACAATTAAAACAAAATTCGACGTTACTGAAAAATTATTACTCACAAAATATAATATGGCACAAAATCCCAGTAAGCAAAAGAACTTGGTGAGTTCCTTGAAGATGCTTGCAATAATATGACTTATGTTATTATTAACAGAAATAACAGAAGATGAATGAGCTTCAGAATATGTGATTTTTCAGAAAGCCTAATGCAAATTCCTAAATTTTGCCTATTAATGACCATGCTGTTTTAAAGAATTTTTGTTTGAATATGGGATATCTTCTGTAATTAGAGCTTTTTTGATTCCCTAATAAAATGCATAATGGCAAACAAATTTGAATGAAAAGTCTTTTAAAGATTATTTTTATTTTATTAAAGATGCATTAAACAGCATGTTCTCATAACCATAAAATGTTAAAACACAGAATGGTCTTTAATAATGCAGTACAAGACTTAATTATCTTACTACCTAGATAGAAAAAAAAAAAAAAAGGTTCAGAGCAGTCAAGAGATTTGCCAAAAGTCAAACAGCTAGCTAGCAACTAGATTTCAGGTCTTCTGACTTTCAGGCCAATGTGCCTCCCATTTCTTCCTTTGAAAAAAGAAAAGAAAAGAAAAGAAAGATATTTGAGAGACAAATGTGCCATAATCAAGTGTAAGTTATGATAGTATACCAAAACACACCTAAAAGAGTTAGTAACATGACAGACAAAAGGCAACAACGATCTCTATGGATTTGGAACCACTGAGATCTTGGCAAAGACTTAAAAAGAACTCTCCACCATTCCCCCATAAATGTTTTCGTAATTGTTAACACAAAAACCAGATTCAGCACAATTCTTAGGAAGAAAGCAAAGAATCTTAGACAGAAGATTATCATTAAAATACTCAGAAATAAAATTTATATCTAAGAAGCCGACTCACACAACAGATGTGATTCCCCTTTTGTCTTGAAGCTACATCAAAAGTTATCCAGTTTGCTCTTTGAAGAGCTCTTTCTTCAGCATTGTACTAGAGGTTCCAACCAATGTAATAAGGCAAGAAAAAGACATTGAAGCTATAGAGATTAAAAATGAATAAGTAAAATATTTATTCACAGATAACATGCTCCTATACGTTAAAAAAAACCTAAGAAATCTACAGAAAAAACTTCCTAGAAATAATACACAAGTTAGTTACACAAGGTTTCAGGACAAAAGATCAGTATACAAGAATCAATTGTATTTCAGTATACTAGCAAATATTTGAAAATTAAATTAGAAAAACAATTCTACTCACAATGATCATCAAAATGAATGAACTGATAAGTAATAAATTTAACAAACAAAAGTACAAGACCTGTATGGACACTGACACAAAACATTGCTGATAAATATTTTTAAAGATTTAAATAAGAGATATGCCATGTTCACAGGTTGAAAGACTCAATATTCAAACAGCAAATCTGCTCAAACTGATCTATAGATTCAGTGGAATTTCTATAAAAATTCCAGCAGGACTTTTTATAGAAACTAACAAATTTATCCTAAACTTTGTATGAAAATACAAATAATCTAGAATAGTGAAAGCAATTTTTAGAAAGAACAAAGTCATAGGACTTACACTACCTGATTTTAAAATGTACTACGAAGGTACAGAAATCAAGACAAAGTGGTATTGGCATACGTGTCTACATATATCAATAGAACAAGAGAGAGTTCAGAAACAAAATCTCATGTGTATAGTCAATTGATATGCAACAGAGGTGTCAAGGCAATTCAATAGAAAAAAGATGATCTTTCCAACAATGTTTCTGGAACAACTGGATACACGTATGCCAAAACTATAAATAAACAAATATGGACATTTGAGTAAATTTTGGGCATATCATGTGCAAAAATTAATTCAAAATGGATCATGGACCTAAACTGAAGAGCTAAAACTATAAAATTCTGAAACAAAACATAAAATTGTTTTGACTTCATATTATGCAAAGATTTCTCTGATACGACACCTGAAGTATGATCCATAAAAGAAACAAATGACAAAATAGACCTCATTAAAATTAAAACCCTCTGTTCTTCAAAAAACACCTTTGAGAAAATGAAAACACAAGCCACAGACTGGGGAAAATATTTGCTAATTATATATCTGACAAAAGATTTGAGTCCAGAGTATATACAGGCCTTTGGTAGTTCAATAAGACAAAGACAAACAACCCAATAAAAAATGGGCAAAATATTTGAATAGAATTTCTCCCAAGAAGATACAAGAACGGCTAATAAGTACCTGAAAAGATGGTCCACAGTATCAGTCATTACCAAAATTGTGGTAGGCAGAATTCTAAGATGGCTTCCAAGATTCTCACTCTCTGCAGTACAGATCCTGTACATCTCCACTTTTTGAGTGTAAGCAGTATTTGTGAATAGGATGGGATTTTAATCCCAGGATTAGGTTAAATAATGTGGCAAAGGTGAAGAGATTTTGCAGATGTAATTAAGGTCCCTAAATGAGCTAACTTTGAGTTAATCAAAAAGGAAATCTTCCTTGTCAGGTGTCCTAATCAGGTAAGCCCTTTAAAAGAGGGTCCAAGTATTCCCTGAAAGAGAATCAAAGTGAGAAGGATTCTTTTGCAACCAACCAGGTGGTGAACTTCCTCTGGAAGGAGCCACAAGGCAAGGACATCTCTAGGGTGGCCTGTAGAAGCTAAGAGCAGTCCCTAGCTGATAGCCAACAAGAAAATGGAGACTTCAGTCCTACAAAATCAAGGAATTGATTTCTGTCAGCAACCAGTGAGCCTGGAGGAGGACCTCCTCAAATGAGACTGCAGTCTCACGCAAGTTTAATTTCAGCCCAGTAAGACCCTGCGACAGAGACCCTAGTTAACCTATAATCAGATTCCTAACCCATGGAAACTGTGAATAAAAAGTATGTTGTTTTAAGCTGCTATGTTTGTGGTAATTTGTTACACAGCAACAGAAAAACTAATAGAAAATACAAATTAAAACCATAATGAGATACCAGTACACACGAAATAGAATGGCTATAATAAAAGACAAAAAACCTGGAACCCTTGTACGTTGCTGGTGGGAATGTAAAATGGTCTGATCTGATGACTTTAGAAAGTTTTGCATTTTCTTTAAAAATTAAACATGCATTTACCACACAGCTCAGCAATTTCACTACTAGAAATCTATTCCAGAGTAACAGAAACACATTTTTCACACAAAGATTTCTACATGAATGTTTACAGCAGCGTTATTCAAAATAACCCAAAACAGAAATAATCCGAATGTCCAACAACTGGTAAATAAATAAACAGAACATGGTACATCCATTCAGTGAAATACTTCTCAGCAATAATAAGAGGAACAAACTATAGACTGTAGTATGCTATAAGGGGCATATCATGGGTATAAGATTACTAACAGCCAGAAGGCCCACTCGAACATCCTGCAAGGCCTAAACTATGTGTCACTTAGCAGTATGATGCAAACTGGCCTGGGAACTTCCAACCCTGACCAGGGGATTAATGGGTCTTTATGACAACAGAACCTAAAAGCTCTCCTTGCCCTGGAGGGAGACAAGGCCACTTCAGAACAGATGCAACTTTCAGGAACCTTAAAGCTTATCCTTACAAGAATAGTTTAAATTCTCTTAAGAACAAAATGCCTGACATCTGACTCAGACTCAATATGGGTATAAAAGCAGGGAGAATCCCCCAAACACTGAGAAGAGTTACTACCAAGAGACACTCTCAGTTAGGCAGTCATTTGACCCCTGAATGTACCTAGCCCATGCCATTTTAAACCTGATCCTGCAGTCCATCACTATAAGAATAAACTGCCTGGATCAAATGGTAAATCTACTTTTAGTTCTTTAAGGACTCTCCCACTACTAGGTATCTACCCAGAGGAAAAGAAGTCTTTATACGAAAAAGATACTTGAACATGCATGTTTATAGCAGCACAATTTGCAATTGCAAAAACATGGAACCAGCCCAAGTGCCCATCAATCAACAATAGGATAAAGAAAATGTGACACACACACACACACACACACACAATGGAATACCACTAAGCCACAGAAAGGAACAAAATAATGGCATTCATTGCAATCTGGATGGAATTTGAGACTGTTATTCTAAGTGAAGTAACTCAGAAATGGAAAACCAAACATCACATATTCTCACTCACATGCGGCAGCTAAGCTATGAGGATGCAAAGACATAAGAATGATACCTTGGACTGTGGGGAAAGGTTGGGGGATGGCGAGGGATAAAATACTACACTTTGGATAAAGTATACGCTGCTCAAGCGATAGGTATACCAAAATCTCAAAAACCAACACTGAAGAACTTATTCATGTAACCAAACAACCGGTACCCCAAAATCCTACTGAAATAAAAAAATTAAAATTAAAATTTTGTAAAAAGAATAAACTGCCTGAACATCAGATGGTGCCTAAGACTCATCTTTGACTCGAATCAGACTGAAGGTGAAAGTCATCCCTGGGGAACCTGGTTAAATAAGACTACTGGAGACCCCCAACATGCAGACACATACAGTAACTTGAATTAACCCCGAAAACATTACGCTAAGTAAAAGCAGTCAAGCACAGAAGACTACATCTTATAAGATTACACTTACATGAATTTTCTAGAAAAGGCAGAACTACGGAGAAATGCAAAGTAGATTGCTGTTTGCCTGGGATTGTGGTTGGGGGCAGGGATTGACTGCAGGTAGGCATGAAGGAACTTTACATGATGATGGAAGTGTTTTAAAAGCTGGATTGTGGTGACCGTCGCTTAACTATAAATTTACTAAAAATTTTCTAACCAGACACTTACAATCAGTGAATTGCACAGTATATAAAATATACTTCAACAAAGCTCTTAAAAGTGAAAAAAGAGATCATAATAAAACACTATTATAAATATGAACAAAACAGTAGGATGTTTGTACTGTGCTATAAGACAAAGTGAACTTGCCATACTGACTTTCTATTTCCAAATATTCACATGTCAAACATTGACTCAAAGGCAAGTCAACTATTCAACACTTTATTCATATTCAACATTAAGAATTTATTTTATAATCTACCTAAGATTTCTCTCTTCCATTTACATGATAGTTTGATTCAAACTTTTCCAGGGGAGAATTTTGACACATATCCTATCTAAAAGAGGAAAATTATAGTCAAATGAGGCCACATCTCCTTCAAAACTCCTTTACTTATAACTTTTCTGATTTCTTCCAAATTGCTTCAATAAAATGGACTTAAAGCCATGCCAGTGTTTATAAGCGGGAATTAGAAGTGATGCAGATTTAGTTATGTCACATCTAGAGTATTCTACTAAAGTAACTTTTATTGAGTATGTAATATATTTTTCAATCAACTTCTTAACTGTTTGGAGGCTTTACTTAATAATGAAATGAAACCAATCCATCCAAATGAGCACACTCTCACAAGGATTCTTCCATACTAAATGCAATGGACTCCCAGGAAAAAAAAGTCTGGGTATGAGTCTCAGTTTTCTCATTTAAACTTGTTAGACAACCTCAAGATAAGTCAAAATACTGCTCTGAGCCCTAGTTTCCATATTTGTAAAATGAAATTAAAAATAATACTTGACCTACTTACTTCATAAGGTTTGCATGTGGACTAAATATAACAATATAGGTAAAAGTGCTTTATAAATTAAAGTAGTATATAAAAATCAGCTCTTTAGAAAGTGCAAAAGAAAAGTATCATGAAAATGTTAAACATCTGTTTGCTAATTCCAGGGCAACTGCACAATTTACTTCTTCATCAAAGCATAAAGTAGTCACATAAATCCATAAAATTATTTCAAGGCACTCGAAACACTTCATATGTATCATCTCATTTATGTTCAAAATATCGATGTGAAAACTACTGTTTCCACTTTAAATAGTGAAACTGGTTAAAAAGAAAAGTTAAATGACCAGTCTCAGCATCATGAAATGCCCACCAATGCCCCATTCTGTTTTCTGTCTTCAACCAGGACTGCAGATGCTCTGACTATTGTATGCATATTGTGGCCACAGGTGACAGCCCAAATCTGTACATTTTGCTGCATTCTGTATTATTTGCTTAGTAATTGAAGGAGAATTGCATTCTTCTTCTTTCCTTTGTTATCTTTACAGACAAAGTATGTAATTGTTAGGGAAAGCAACGAAATGCCAATAAATATATTGGCATAACCTTGCAGGTCATTATAAAGGATTTTTTTTGTTGTTGTTATTTCTGAGAAAGAAGCTGCATAGTTCAGGAGGCAGTTAGACCAACTCATGTTTGCTTGGCACCTGGGTCCTAGTGAAACAATTCAACTGACTTGTAAACAGGCATGATGCCATCCAGCCATATGGGTGCACATAGATGCTGCCAAGTGACCATGTAGAAGAATCGGAAGCGTTTGTTGAGGGCAGCAGTCCCAGTATGAGACATCCAAACAGCTGTCTACCCTGAGATTCACACGCCTGTGGTTAAGGGGACGTGACATGGTTAATCTACGTTGGATTAATTTTAAAACATAAAAATCAGCTTCCTTGGCCCCAAATGATCAGTTGTGTACATGGTTGAAACATTTAACATACCGTCCTCTATGTATTTGCCTTTCTTCCCCTAAAACTCATGATGTATTTCTATTTAATGGCTTTCCAAGGTGTCTAACTACATTCCATGATACTGATCAAATATTTGAAAAGAAAAATAGTCTTCATAAATCCTGGTAGCCTACATCCTTAATCTGAATTTTTTAGAAATATGGCCATATTTATCTTTGTAAAGATAAGTATCATTATGGAGAGATGCTGGCAAACTTATTTTAGTTAAGAGGTCAAGCCAAGCAACTGAACCACACTAAGAAATTTAGTTAGCGAAAGAAATAAAATCACTTTGGGAATTTTACTACTATAATAATTTTGTTTACATTTAAAGTTGGAGTACCCAGAACCTTGTATTACTTTAAATGGGGAGGCTTGCTCCCTGAAAGTTATATGTAGAACCATCAAAGATTTTATTTACATATTCAGTCTAAAAAACGTAGGCTAAAACATTTTCAGCAGCAAGCACTGCAAAGGAAATTAGACAAGTAGGTGTTTTCCCCAGGTTTCTAAAGGTACCAATAGGATGAGCATTTCGTCTTGGCATAGTATCACTATAGGTCAGGGAATCAGATATAAACACACTTCCGAGAGCACACATATGGACAGACAAGTTAACTTACTCTACAGGGTGGCCCTGTGCCTTATGTAAGAATATTTTACTCATCTAAAATGCAGATGTGACCAACAAAACTGAAAAGTCTCTCTGAAGAGTCAAAAATGATGCCATAATGTTCAAATATTTTATTCATAGAGAAGCCCTCTTGTCCTCTGTCAGATTTTGTTTATGCTTAGCTTATATATTGTTCCAACAAACCTAGGCGTCCGAGCTGAAAGCATATCTGAAGCAGCGAATTAAAGAGGAGTCCCAGAAACAGTAAGAGCATCGAGGAGTTATAGCTGACAGTAAGGGGGAATAGAAAAAAGGCGGGGGCGGGGGGGGGGTAGAAAAACAACAGGAAAAAAAAGCCCTCAAAATGCACTACAATCTAGGCCAATTTGGTATATAGTCAAAGCTGTTCTCATAGTCCAATGGTCCCTAAGGATATCACACCATATTATTTTCATGGTAATGAAATGCATACATAATGATGCTGCTAAGTCATAAAGAAAAGGCTCAATTATCTTCCACACAAAAAATTCTTTCCAAAATGATTTAAATAAAAAAGAAAAACTTTGGTGATTAAAGAAGCAGCCCCCCTTTATCCAACATAATTTCCTGTAAGTTCCAGATAGTTGAAGTTTTCTTGCACACGTACTATATTCACATGTATAAATTACGAACAACTTTATAGCCTTAAAAATGTCGCAGTACTGATGAGATCTTACCCTGATAAGATGATTCCTGATTTACAAGCTTGAATTTCAAGAGTTACGATGCGGCATATAAAACGTTATTATAAATCGCAGCTCACTGCTATCCTTAGTACTATACCAGTTTGAGGAATGTTTTATCTCCTTCACATTAAATCACCTAAATGTAAATAGTTTAAATTTTGGCAACTTTTGTTTCCTCTTTACCACCTCAACCTTTAAAATATATGCCTTCATTAGAATGCATTCCTCCTTCACACCAGCAAATAATTAATTATTCTTTATAAATAAGTAAAACATCTCTTTAAGGCTAGCTCACTGCTCAATGGAAATTATAAATTGCAAGCTTCTCTCTTTGTCCTCACAAACAAATAAATTCAAGAAAAACAGACTCTTTGAATAACCTTTTCCATAAAATTCTAGTCCCTGACCCTCCAAACTGAATGTTAAGTGACTATCAATTTGCTTGCCGGCCTCTGAGAAGGCCTCTGGAAAGGATGTCCAATAACTATAAAAATGCAGCTATGGAGACAGAAAAGTAATTTTTAGTCTTATTTTATACTTTCAGATATTTAGTACACAGTGAATAGAGTTAGGCTTCTAAATAATTAAATTGCAAATTTAAGAAATTATGAACTTAAAGAATGTACTGAACTCTAATGAGATCATCAATATGGCCAGCCGAGTGTTCATTATGTGCCTGGCATTACACTTGCTGCTTGACGTTATCTCACTTAATCCTCACAACAGCTCTGTAAGAGTGACTTGCCCAAGGTCACACAGGAAGTGAACTGAAATGAATCTGGAGATCATTCATTCAGAGAACACAAATGTTTTTAAGAACCAACAAATTTAAAGGGGAGGGGGAAGATGTAGAGTAAGCATATTCATGCAGTGGCTTTTGTTGTTGTTGTTATTGTTGTTGCTGTTTTTGAGATGGCATCTCACTCTGTCACCCAGGCTGGAGTGCAGTGGTGTGATCTTGGCTCACTGCAACTTCTGCCTCCCGAGTTCAAGTGATTCTCCCACCTTGGCCTCCCGAATAGCTGGGACTACAGACATGCATCACCACACCTGGCTAATTTTTGCATTTTTAGTAGAGCTGGGGTTTCGCCATGTTGGCCAGGCTGGTCTCGAACTCTTGACAAGTGATCTGCCTACCTTGGCCTCCCAAAGTCCATGCAGTGTGTTTTTTATTTATTCAGGTAAATATTTATTTTTCCTAATATGTGTCAAAGCATTTACGAGGGACGATAAAAGACTGCTCATTGCTACAGAACAATAATACACATTAATGTAACACTATGTTCCAGGCATTGTTTTAAGCACTTCTCTCTCTCTCTGTCTCTCACACAAACACACACACACACACACACACACACACTCCACTTTTAATCCTCAAAACAAGCTTATGAAAAGGGCTTACTTACTAAAATTTCTTTATTATGATTCTGTATTTAGAACAAGGGCTTCCCCATCATACTTAGAATAGAACCCAACTCCCACCCTGTCCTAGAAGGGTGAAGGATCGTGCCCCTGCCCACCCCACCAACCTCCTCTGAGACTCTCCTCTCACTTCCTACTCTCAAACCACACCGGTTCCTTTTTCTTTCAATTCTCCTGGAGGACACCAAGTTAGTCTTCACCTGAGAATTTCTGTGCTTGCTGCTTCCCCCGATTGCTTTGTCTCCAGACTTCTTGTGGCTGGCTCCTTCTGCTCCTCAATCCAAACGCCAACCCAGAGAGGCTTTCATTGCCACCCAATCAAAAGTAGCACATCTGTCCCTAGTAGGTTACCATCACGACAGCACAGGCTTCATTTCTTCATCGTACTTATCACTACCCCAAGTCATGCTGGTAGTGTATTTGCTTGTTCACTGCTGTCTGTTCCTCCCACCCGACTCCAGCTAAATGAAAGTCAGGGAGCAGGGAGAAGCAGGTGGGTGGGGTTGGGGGTGGGGTGGTCTTGTTTACCCACAACAGGGCTTGCCATGCAGCATATGCTCAACAACTATCTGCTGTGTGAATGGATGTCCATTTATTACGGCAAGTAGCAAAATATCATACCTGAGCTATCAATTTAGGGAGTTTTGATGGTAATATTTACCTGAGTGATAAGGAATGTGCAGAGAGCAGTAAAATTAATGCCAAAAAATAGAGAAAAAAGTCCTTACATGTTTGGAACTTAAATAATATGCTACTAAAAATATCTTGAGTTACATATTAAATCAAATAAGATATCTCAAACAATTCTGAGAGGAATAATGTTGAAAAAACTCTATGTCAAAATGTGTGGGACACCACTAAAGTCATACAGTGAAATATATATCTACAAATACAAATTTCAGGAAACACAGAAGTTAAAGGAGTAAGTATTCATCTCAAGAATTCAAGAAGGTCACAATTGGGAAAACCCAAAGGAACAGAAAAGGTAGAAAATAAAGGTAAACCCTTTGGGAGGCCAAAGCGGGAGGATCATGTGGTCAGGAGATGGAGACCATCCTGGCTAACACGGTGAAACCCCATCTCTACTAAAAATACAAAAAATTAGCCAGGCATGGTGGCAGGCACCTGTAATCCCAACTACTGAGGCAGGAGAATCGCTTGAACCAGGGAGGCAGAGGTTGCAGTGAGCCAAGATAACGCCACTGCATTCCAGCCTGGGTGACAGAGCAAGACTCTGTCCCAAAAAAAAAAAAAAAAAAAAAAAGAAAAGAAAAGAAAAGAAAGGTAAAAACATCAATAAATAAAATAGAGAAAAAACAGGGAAAACAAAATTATTTTAATAAAGTGAACAAATAAGAATATGCAGATAAGCCTAACCTCAACAAGAAAACATAATTAAAAGGTTAATTAAAAAGATATAAAGATTATTTAAGAAAAGAAAAAGTAATAACCGCAGTCACAAAAGCAGCTCTATACCTGAGAGGAACCATGCTCGGATCCCTTGGGGCCCAGCTCAGGCAATTTCATCCCACAGTTTCCATCATAAAATGATATCTCAACATCACTATTAAAAAATAAGTTTTTTTCCACTAAACTTCTTAAAATAAGCTTTTTATGTCCATTAAACTTTTAAAATACATCCATCATGATTATTTCCAGTGACAATAGAATTGTCGAGTATTTGGAAAACATAAAATAATAGAGAAGAAATTTAAAAGCTACTATAATCCCAGAGATGTTTTTACCATGTGGTTAGAGACCACCAAAACAACTGGCAGAAAAAACGAAACCTGATTACTGGTGGATTCATAATTATACTAATAAAACACTGGGTTGTATCTTTTTGAAACGCACTGATTAATTATTTTGTCTTAATTTCTCACTATTCCTCTTCATGCACTCTCCGGTCCAGCCAACTGCAGTAACTTTATGTTTCCTTAACATGCATGGTGTTTTAATGCTTCCATTTCTTTTACTCGTCTAATTTTTTTCTGCCTGCAATAACATCCCTCTCATCTCTACCTGTTCAAATTTTACTCCTGTCTATGAAGGAACTTCCCCTTATTTCCTAGTTGCAAATAATATCTCTCTTCTTAGAATCCTTCTAGACTGCCTGTGCCTCTGCTGTGGCATTTACAGCACTATAATGTAACATATCTTTTCTTGCGTTGTTTTCTGAATATATGCTTTAAGTTTCCTGCACCATATCCCAGAGGAACAGACCACTTTCCTGTGTATCTTTGTTTCCTTCACAACATCTAACCTAGCATCAGAATTTGTATTTAAGTAATTTGTATTTAAGCCAGGTATTTAAGTAATACAACCTCTGAGGCTCAGTTTCCTCATATAGAATGTTGGAGCTAAAAACGGTTCTTACTTCCTGGTGTTGAGATTAAATAAGATTATGTACATACAACTTTTAGCACAGCACATCGTACATAGCATGCACTCAATATGACAGTGCATTGAATAAGTGGTGAATAAAATAATATCTAACAATGAATGAGGAAAGGTGCAGAAGCCTTTCAAATATTTGAGTAATTAAATAATCAAAACCAGCTGTTAGCAAGCTATATCTATATTAACATTTTGCCAAATTGCAGCAATTCTAAAATGCTATCAGTGTTTAAATGTCATCAATTTACTATCAGCTTGCCTAGAAAAAAAGAAACACTATCATATTAAATATATACATCAATTACAACACATATGTACAATTTCAGAGACATTTTGAATTACAGAAATGCAGGAATTTCCATGCCATGTCCCTCTCCTGTCTTGTAACTCATCAATCCTTTGCACATACATTTCCACTGTTCTGAGAATAACAGTGAATGTCCACCACCGCCTTGTCATGTATACCTGCTACCGACATTTCTTTGCAAGCTCAGTATCTCTGGAAATTTCTGGAACCTGTGGTCTGTCTTTGCCATTGTATCAGAAACAAACTCTCGTGGTGGTGCAAGAGACCATATTTCCCATTGCCCACGTCTGTTGGGCATTCTTCCTGCTCATTTTCCTTTCCAGTGCCACAGCTTTTCAAAGTTTTGACCACTTCTCTCTAAATTATACTCTTACTGTATTGATACTTATATTGGCAGTTAAATTTTCACGTTTTATAATTTGCAAATTGTTTCTGCATATAGTAATCCATTTAATTGTCACACATGCACAAAAAGCTTGGGAGATTTAAGAAGCAAATGAAAACAAGCTTTCTCGGTCCCCATTTCTCAGATAAGGAGATGGAGGCCCTAAAAAGACTTCCTAACTTGCCAAAGTTGACGGAGATAAAGTACAAAAATAGCCAGGTGTTCTGACTCCAAATACAATGCTTTTGTTTTTAACATTTGGTTCCACCTCTTCTCTATTTTTTTTCTGCATTCTCTGTTTCCTTCACTGACTTCTACTCCCTTCTGAAGCCATAATTGTTAATGCTTATAATACTTTGTCTCTCTGCTTTTTTTCCTTTTCACTATAGCTTTAGGCTTTAAATATAATCTCTACATGGATGAGCCCTGCCTCTGTCCTGCACTGCGGCTCATTGTTTCTCACCCTTTCTGGAGATTTCCATTCATACGCTGTATGATGTTGTATACACCATCACCTTAAATTAAGGTATCATCACCTTAAATGAATAAAATTTACTCATTGGGGGAAATAAGCAAATTCTAAAAAAAAAAAAAACAACTTTTCTAATTTTCTAACCACCATAACAAATAAAACAGAAGTTTCCATCCTATTCTTGAATACCCTAATTATCTAAGGAAATTCCTTTCTCCATTCTTGATCAAACACATTAAAGAACACTAATATAACTACACTTTGGTAACTGAAAGTCTATAGTAAAAAATAACTTCAAAATATTTGAAAAGGTAATCTTTTGCCATCAGATCGGCTTATCATAAGGATGGTTACTGCAGTAACTTTCAGAGTTACTGCAGTACTTTCAGAGTTACTTTCCAGAGGCTGGAAAGTGTAGTGAGGAGCTGGGGGCAGAAATAGGGATGGTTAATGGGTATCAAAAAAAAAAAAAACCCAGATATAATGAATAAGACTTATTATTAGATAACACAACAGGGTGACTATAGTCAATAATAACTTAATTGTACTTTTTTTTTTTTTTTTTTTTTGAGACGGAGTCTCACCCTGTCACCCAGGCTGGAGTGTAGTGGCACGATCTTGGCTCACTGCAACCTCCACCTCCCGGGTTTCAAGTGATTCTCCTGCCTCGGCCTCCTGTGTAGCTGGGATTACAAGCTCCCACCACCACAACCAGCTAATTTTTGTATTTTTAGTAGAGACAGGGTTTCACCATGTTGGCCAGGCTGGCCTCAAAATCCTGACTTCAAGCGATCCACCCACCTCGGTCTCCCAAAGTGTTGGGATTACAGACATGAGCCACTGTGCCCAGCCAGTTTTACATTTTAAAATAACCAAAGAGTGTAATTGGATTGTTTGTAACACAAATGATAAATGCTTGAGAGGACAGATACCCCATTTTCCATGATGTGATTCTTTCACACTGCGTGCCTATATCAAAACATCTCATGTACCCCATAAATATACACATGGACTATGTGCCCACAAAAATTAAAAATTAAAATTTTTTTAAAAAAATTGGTTCATCAAACCCTCCCAGCTGCTCTGGTGTTCACTCCTTACCTAGCCACTATCCACATACCAGTATATAGTTGAAAGTGAAAGTCAAATTATTTAACTACAGATTACTGTACCCGGTGGGCATGGCCACCCAGAGTGTTCCAGGTAAATATCATCCCTATTCATGCTAATATAACTAACTCAGCACAATCCCAAAAGACAACTTTAGAACTAAACAAACAATAACAGTGATGAGCTGTAACATCCAGGGCTTTGAAAATCATGGAAACATAACATATTTTGAATTTTTAAAAGAATCCTACACTGAGAATCTGTATTATTCTCAATCATTACTCTAAATATGATGGTAACAAGAACACACACACACAAAACAGGTATTCAGGAGTTCTCAAAATTCTGGGAAGCATCAAAGAAGGACACCAAAAGAGCCATATATACTACTCCATAAAACTTTTAATTCAAATTTTGCTGTAGCTATAATTAACTATCAAAAGTAAAGAAACAGAAATCTCTATTATTTCATCAAGTTTTCTATCGCTATGAAATCTTATAGCATAAAACAAAATTTTAATGACAACACAATCCCTGTAGATAATCAAAAGATTTTCGCAGTAACAAAACAGGTTAGCTTGCAAAACGGTTCTGTGTTTGGTTCATCATATGATACTATTTAGGGTATATAATCCTGAAAGGGCAATCCGATAATCACACTAGAAGCAATTTTGTACAATACTAGTGCTGAAAAGTCAATTTAACTTTCCAGCTTTATAAGACTTTGTTATTGCTATTGTTAATTATTTCTCATTTAATGGGAAATTGGCAAGAAGGTCCCCGACTGTCATTTTAAATCTGCAGTAATATCATGTGAAGCTTTTCGTCCTTATTCCCAAGTCCTGGATTATCAGAGTTAAATGGCAGATCCGGCGTTACAAAAGCTCAGGGGCAGGCACTGTTACACAAATTGCCAATTCAATTAACAGTGTGCAAATGCTCCACTGGCAGACTGCAGGAAGGACAGCCATTTTGGCAAGTGTCATTCCTAATTTATCAAACTGTCAAACCTTCCACTCAGGTGCCTGCGGTCACTGTCTGCTTCTTAAAGCTACGCTGTAAAAGCTGCAGGAACCATTCTTGCAGCTTGACAAGGCACAATACTCAAAACTGATTTTAAAATCAAATGTACAGTTGTCTTAATTACTCTCAGTATAAATGATGTTTTAATTACAAAAACAGAGTGGGAATATTATATCAGGAATGGATACTAGGTTCACATAGGAAGAAGAGAGCATGCTACCTGCCTGTCTTGAGAAGTGAAAGAGGCAGAATAATTTATACCAGAATGATTTATTAAGCCACAGCAATTTTTAATTTTACTAAATAATGGCGTAAGCCTTTTTCCTCCAAATTTATACAGCATTACTTCTTAATGCAAATTGAACGGTAAACTTTTCTCCCTATAGTTGTTCCCATGCTTTTGAAATCATCATGAGGAGTGTTACAGCAAGTGACACTTGTATTCTAAGAGTTCTTTTCCACCACACCCTTCACCTTGATTCTAAGTGTCCTCATTTACATAATTCCTCATACACTGATGCCCCATTAAAATTTTATAAGAAACATAACATACAAAGTTGTCACCATCTTCCATGTATTCACTAGTTCAACTATTTACTGAACATTGTGATCAGTGCCAAAGAGAGTGGAGGTATAAAGTTGTTTGGAATGACTGATTGGAATATTTCAGCAAAAATTTTTCTCTGCTACTTATTTGACATTCTTAATAGTCAACAACCATTACTCCGGGAATATTAAGAAGACATCCAACAAAGAGGAAAGAGATTATTTTCATTATGAAATTGTTTCTTTCTCCACAACATTACTGAACACCCTGTAAAGTCAAGAGAGGAGGTGTGAGGGGTGTAAATAAAATACGTAGATAAATGAGACAACAGCTCATAGTCTATTAGGCTATCCCAGAGGGGCCTTTGGGTGAATAGTCTTGGAGAGCCTGACGTGCTGTAAAGCATTCTTTCAACAAATAATTATTGAGTACCTATATGTGCCAGGTGCTACTGTAAGCCAGGCAAACTTAAATGAGTTACACACGGCCACTTTCTTTGAGGAGCTATGTCTCAGTAGAGAGAAGTGATGGTGACCTATGAAAGAGAGGAAAGGAACTTAATTTATAGGCAGAACCTCTAGTACTAGGTAGTAGCATTTTCTGATTAGGTAAGTCAGAAAAATCTCCGATGATTTTTATCAAGAGGGTCAGATATACAAATAGGCAGAAAGTACCTATATCTCCATGGTCAGAGTAGAATGCCACCTAAGGGGAAGGATGTCCTACACCAAAACACCTCTTCTATAACCTGAAATTTCACCATTACCAAGTCATTCCTTTGGATCTATCCATCTTTGGGTTTTCGGTTCACCTACTGTAGTTTTATCTATCAATTATTATGAGCTCATAAAAACTTTTAGTTAGAAATGAGATGAAAACAGGGAGAGAGCTCAGGACTATAAAAACAGAAATTTAAAAAAATAAATGTTTAGCAAAACGGCAAGGATGAGGGAACCTCAATGACAAACAGACTTCTTTAAAATTTTGCTTAAAACAATGTTTACCTTTACACACACACACACACACACATACACACACACAAATGTGTATGTATGTAACATATACATATATACACAGAGGACACACATACAAGTACTTATACAAAAAAATTAGCAAAAACGTTAATTGCTCAGGAACGCAAAAAGTAGATCTGAATACCAGTCTTATAATTTGGCAGCCAGTTTATAGATTAAAAAATACAATTAAACCTTCTACAATTCTATTACCATGACACATCAACGTGGGCAGATGCCTTTAACCAAGGGATATGGACAGAGGCAATGGGAATCAGAAACATTTCACAGCATCAAACCCTGCTGGCACTCCAATTCACTGAAGAGCATCTTGATTTTATCACTGCCAGTAATTTTCATCAGTCTTGGTCCAATTTGATCAATAAACCTTTAGCTAAGTGTCTACCATATTCATGGCACTACACTAGGGAGCTGCTATGGAGGCACAAAGGTCCTTGTGCTCAGAGGGCTTATATTTCTACTGCTCTGCAAAGCAAACCCATCTCTGGCAGGACAGGCCCCTTCCCTTCTCACAAAACCTGACTAGCTCATTCAGTCCTGCAGATTTGTCAGCTGCCTGTGGAATGCCTGCCACCTCTTATCCGTCTAAATCCTTTCTGTTTCTCAAGGCTACTCATAGAATTTTTGTTTGTGAAACTAGTAACAAAGTTGATTTTTGCCTGTGTCTTAAGAACTTTCCAGTTATTGGACAGTATCATCTATATATTGCCTTGTGTTACATAAAAACACCTAAATAAAATAGTAATAGGAATAGTGACTTATATTAGAGACTTACATATTGAGCACCTACTTTGTGCTCAGCTCTCTTGTGAGAGCTTTACGTGCGTTAACCCCCCACCACACACGAAAACGCTGGGATGATCATTAACTCCATTTACAATTGAGGAACTGCGGCTAAGACCTGCCAAGTCATCTGTTCAACGTGACTCAGCTAGGAAGCGGCAAAGCCAAGGGTGAGGCAGTTTGGTTCCAAATCCCACGCTGTCTTTCTGCTGTGTTATTATGCCTACAGACATCATGTATATTAACCCCCAAATTTCCCCAAGCAGAGTATAAGGGCCACATTGTTCTACTCTTATTCATAATGGGACTGGAGAATAATAATAGAGATATGCCTTACCCAGGTTACTTCAGGAGTTACTGAAAAAACCAAAAAGATAACCTGGAACACCCTATTTCCCATTGTTTCCCAGCCCATAGTACCTCTTGAGGATAAATTCCACCTTATTTTGAATCCCATTCTGTATTGGTCAACTATAGACTATCTACAAATCTGTACAATCTTGCCTTGAGGTTATTTTGAACTAATTAAGCAGAATGGGCTCTAATCATTGGTTGATATTCCTTGCTATCTATTATTTACTTTTATTCCCCCATGAAGCCTGATGTCTGGTAGGATGCCTTTTATACTAAAATTTAATTACCTCTTCCACCCTAGGGGAGGTGTGCAAAGCCCTGATAACAAAATAAATACACGAAGGTTAAAGAAACTCATCTTAGTGTGGTGCTTTGCATCACTCTGAGAAGCAATGTTCTCTGCAGTTTGTAGGACAAGGAAAGCATGCAGCGTGGAGGCACCAGTTGGAGAGGCTAGAGGATGTTCTAGCCTGTCTTGAACCCAATCCTTCAAACTGTCGTCTCCTTATTTTTTTTGAGGTGTATACATCTAATCATCTATCTCACCACTAAACCATGAATTAACAAAATGGTAATCAGCAAATACATGCCTTACTTTCCCAGAAATAAATGAAATTAATTTCCCTACTTATGTATGGAAGTTAGTTGTACCAAAGAACATCTGCTTCATGCATGTATTGAACATGCACTGAATGTGCTTCCCTCTGCCATGTCAGGTGCTATGGGTGACACAGGTGTAAACATCATGGTTCCTGTCCTCACCCAGCATGCCATCTATCTGGGGAGCCAAATCACATCCTGTGTCCACATTCTCCTTTTTTCCTCAATGGCACTATGTCTGAGGAGAAGCTCATGACCCGAACAAGAGCAATGACTGTTCAACCAGTCTGTATTTCTGGTCTCTCTGATACCTTGTTACCAGAGCTTTCTTATTTAAAAAAATTTTTATTATACTTTAAGTTCTAGGGAACATGTGCACAATGTGCAGGTTTGTTACATATGTACACATGTGCCATGTTGGAATCTTTCTAAGAACAACCCTGATCTTTCCCCAAATCAAAAACATTCAAGTTTCTTCACTGATTACTGAATAGAAATGTATCCTCTCAAGGCTGTCATTCCAAGCCAGATTGTCAGCCCTCGTTCTTACCCTTCCTTTACAGGAACCATGCTCCAGCTACACTAGACAACTCTCTTACCTAAGCACACAGTGTTCTTCTTTCACCCCAAATGATGTTCAAGCCATTCCCTTTCTGCAAAGTGCTCTTTTACCAACCAACATTATACCTTTTCTTTGATGGCTTCTCCAACCCCACTTCCTCTACAAACTCCTTCCCGATTGACCAGGAACACTGAGAAGGAATCTCTCTTTCCCTTAAACTCCACCCTTGTTTAGTTATACTTCCCATAAGGAATTGGTCATAGTTTGGCTTTGATTCATTCAGTCAGAGGACATTTCTCGAATACCTACCACGTGCCATGAACTTGTAATACAAGGATGAAAAATAAACATGTTCACAAAAAGTTCATAATGTATCTGGAGAGGCAGATGTGCAAAGAACTGGTAAGTCAACGTGACAAGTGCTCTGTGTGCGGTTTCTCAACCTTGGCCCTGTTGGCATTTGGGGCTTTATGGGAGGTTGTCCTGTGCATCAGGTAAAGAGGAAACAGCACAAAGAAAAGTGAACTTAGGGTTGAACTCCTCCCCTCTGTACACTTTAGATTGACAGATTTTTTTTTCCAACCCCATAGAGCCTCGGCTACTGAACTAGTAAAACAGAATCATAACTTATTTACTATAGAATTCTTTTTGTTAAGGATAAGTAACCACACAGTGCCTCACACAGGTCCTTCATACATGCCACTTTCCTTCTTCCCTTCTGTCATTGCACTGAACTTTCTTTGAAGGCAGGGGCTGTCTCTTACTCACCATTATACAATTTATACGATATCATTTGATAGATCAGACAGCATTTTAATTGTAGTTTTAAATATCTGGCGGACTAAGGATGGCTGTAAATTATTTGTTGCTTCTCCCATCATGAGGTAGAGTCTATTTTGCCTTCCCTTGGTTCCAGGCTGGCCTCGTGACTTGCTCTGACCAACAGAAAGGGGCAGAAGTGACACTGTGTTAGCTCCTGCCTAGCCTTTAAATGGCCAGGTAACTTTTGCTTTTGCTCTGGTGAAAGCCAGCTACCACATAGGAAGTCTCACCACCCAGAGACCTCTATTATGAAAAAGACCAAACTATCCAAGTAGAGAGGCCACATACAGGAAGATCTACACACTCAACTGACAAGCCCAGCCCATGAGCCAGGTGAATGCTGTCACACAATCTCAGGTAAGACTAACAGGAAAACTCTCCAGCCAATCTGCATACCATGAACAATATTAAATCACTGTTAACTGAAGAGACTTATTCTGGGGTCCCTTGTTATGCAGCATGAGATAACTAAAACTAACGTACACAGTACAATTGGAAGATATAACTGTATGGATTCTAAGGAGTAGTTATTTACATCAAAAAAGTGAAGGTAGTAAGAATTAGAATAGTCAGAAAACGTCTTGGAAGATTTAAGTTGCAACTTGAAGATATCATTTGGTTAATATCATTTGGTTAATTTAACTATTAAGGATGTAATTATTTTTGTCCATTATGACTATAAATTTTCCCCAACTTTAATTAAAAATTTCAAAAGTATAATAAAGTGAAAATAATATTGTAGTAAATATCCATATACCTTCTACCTTGATTCAGCAATTATTAACATTTGGTACTAGTTGCTTAGTCTAAAAATATAAACCTGCACACATACACACATTTTTGGATAATAATGGAAAATAAATTATAAACATAATGACATTTTTTAAAAATTGTGGTAAAATAGGTATAAATGAAATTTACCATCTTAACTGTTTTTAAGTGTACAGTTCAGTAATGTTAAGTAAACTCACATCATTGTCAACCAGTCTCCAGAACTCTTCTCCTGCTGCAAAGCTAAACTCTATACACTTTAAATGACAATTCTCCATTCCTTGCTACCCTCAGTTCCTGGCAACCACTATTTTACTTTCTATCTCTATAAATCTGACTACTCTAAGTCCCTCACACAGACAAAATCATATAGTACTTGTCTTTTGTGACTGGCTTATTCCATTTAGCATAATGTCCTCAAAGTTCACAGATATTGGAGCATGTGTCAGAATTTCCTTCCTTTTGAAGGCTGAATAATATTCCCTTGTATGTACATACCACTTTTTAAAAATTCTATTCGTCCGTCAATGAACATTTGGGTTGTTTTCACCATTTGGCTAATGTGAATAATGCTGTTATAAGGACGGTTTTGCAAACATCTCTTCAAGACCTTGCTTTTGATTCTTTTGGCTATATTCCCAGAAGTGGAATTGCTCGATCATGGATCATAGAAAAATACATCATGAAATTTTACCCCTGCACTTCAACATGCATGATTTAAGAATGATAGTATTCTCCTGCATAAATATTTCCTTTTATTTGTTAAGGTTCATATTACAGTAGTTGTTAGCTGATGCCTTGGTGTATTAGTCCCTTCTCATGCTGCTAATAAAGACACACCCAAGACGGGGTAATTTATAAAGGAAAGAGGTTTAATTGATTCACAGTTTAGTATGGCTGGGGCAGTCTCAGGAAACCTATAATCACGGCCGAAGGGGAAGCAAATACATCCTTCTTCACACAGTGGCAGGAAGGAGAAGTGCCAAGCAAAAGGGGAAAAGCCCCTCATGAAACCATCAGATCTCATGAGAACTCACTATCACGAGAACAGCGTGGAGGTAACCACCTCCATAATTCAACTACCTCTAACCAGGTCCCTCCCACGACATGAAAGGATTATGGGAACTACAGTTCAAGGTGAAATTTGGGTGTGGACACAGCCAAACCATATCATTTGGGCTTGCATTTTAGCCCTTCCATTCACTGGTTGTTGGCTTCAAACAAGCTACTTAGCCTTGGTAAGCCTTGGTTTACTCATCTGTAAAGTGGGATAATAAGAACGCCTACTGCATAGAGTTGGGATCACTAGAAGAAAACAGTACCACGAAAGCACTTAGTATAGTGCCTAATAGAGGGTATATGTGCTCTGAACATGTGCTGTGATGAAATACTTCTGCCATGGAAAAGCTAATGTTATTCAATCATTAATAGCACTGAAGAGTTATTTGCTATACTTTTCACTTATCATTTCAGCTGTTCTTAAAAGGGAAAGCTAGGCTCTCCATCATTATTTTTCTTTCTCACTGTAACTTGTTTTGCTTCCTTAAATCCTTCAGCAAGCTAGTGTTCTTTTCTTCCCTCTTACTCTTATTAGACACTGAAGTCAAAGCTGAAGGAGCATGCTTTATGAAATTACAGAATTTCAGAGGGAACTTTAGAAGTGATCTATGAAAACTTCCTTTTCCACTTATTTCCCATACTTTGCTTGAATAACCACATTACAGCTCAGTCCTTTACAATTCTGAGGTCTTGGTATGACTGCTTGTCCTTAGACTGAGTTAATACCTGCCATTCTGGCTCATTCCTGGGGGTACTAAAGAGGGGATTCCTGTTTTAGATTGGAGAGCAAGCAATTGACCTCTAACATCCCTTTTAGCTCTAAGAGTACATGACATGCTTTCTTTATGCTAACACATGCACAAGAGGGCCTGCAACTTTTTTCTAGTGATAGTTCAAGATAGGGTGTGCCTCTCCCCATGATACTCAATGGTCCAGATAAGAAACAATATAACAAGGATTTGTCTAATGTAAAGGGGATTAATTTTATTAGTCAACACTGAGGCTAATATAGTAACAGAAATTAGTATAGATTTCCATGCCTAGAGCCAAAGGAAATTATTTAGGGCTTAGAGGTAATATCTCAAGAGGTACAATCTGAACTCATGATAAACCTGCAGGGCCTGTGTCTCTCTGAGTCTGCAGGATGCCACATAACTTCCCCAGTACTATGATCTTCTTGCACAGCCAAACTGAGGTAATGCTAGAAAGAGAAATCTATGTATTGCTGCTCATGTATTTTCCACTTCCAAGATGATATCTATTTCAGCAGAGAATTCAATACAGAAGCCCACACATGATTTAAAAAAAATCTGTTGACTTCATTCATATCAAACCTGTTATGCAAACTTTGAACTGCTAAGATTTGAGGCACAATTTTGCAATTAAGGGAACTGATCTATATTAACAGAAATGCTCAGTGAGCTCCATTTTCTCTGAGATAATTCTGGGAATCGTTAATTCTACTTAAAAGACAAAATGGAGAAAAATTTAAGGTTCAACGTATAGTTTCTCACAGGAACATGCTCTATAAAACTGCAAAAGGAAGTCACAATTTTAACTTTTTTGAGACACTGGTGTTCCACATACCTTGAGTTATAAATGAATAAACCAGGCACTGTCACCAACTAGGATCCAAGCCAGTTCTGGCACAAAAACTACTCTTATGTCATAGTTGGGAAACTTGAGACTAATACGTCTCATGCACATCTTTCACTTTTGGAGTTCTCAACAAAATTCGAAATGCAACCCCTCTGGTCTCCTCTTACTCTCATTCATTTATGGATCTCTACTCCTCACCCCAGCCTACCTTACACCCCCACAGCTTTTCCCCACTGATGAATCTTCCTCTAACATCCATTCCCCCGAAGATGAACTCTCTCCATCCTCAACCTCCTCCCAGAACATATACTGTATCTCTTACCCTAACTAAAGCCTCTCTTTCTCCCTGTTCACCTATAGTACTCTGCATCTCTTACAATCCTGCTAAATGGAGGCTACTTATTTCTCTCACTGCTACCCTCCCATCCACACACACACACACACACACACACACACACACACTCCCCGCCCCGACACATTCTTCTAATCTCATGCAAAACGTCCTCCCTGGGCGCACACATGCCTGCTATATTACTCTCTCACCTGCTTACCATCTAACATTCCCGCCATATTTTAATGATCTCATTCTCAAGTTTGGTACCAAGTAAACACAATAAAGAATCTATTACTCAGAAACCTAGAACTAATACATATTATCTACTGAATACAATTTCAAAATTTTGGCAAACAAAGATCTTTATTCACACATATTTTTGTATTTTCTCTTAAAAATACTTAATATTTCCCATAAATTCCAGATAAACATTTGTTTGCTGGCTCCCTGCGACAACCCACCAGCGTGGCTTTTCCTGGATGTCATTTTCCTTACCTATCTGACAATAGCTTCAATTATTTCCTCCAAGAAGCATCCCCACATCAGCTCACTGCCCACTCTCATCTCTGTATTTCTCTATACCCCTTCAGTATTTACACAGATAATTGTTAATCAGGCCAGGTTGCCCTTTGATGATATGAACTTATTATTTAGCTCTTTCACTGAATACTGTTTGCTACAAGCACATTATAAACCTCATGAAAGCATGGACTTTGGTTTCTATTTCTTTGTCAGTCTTTAACAAATATTAGCCAGCCAATAGGAACCACAAAATTAATGCATGGAGATATTACTCTTTATTCTTTTTTAAAAGAGAGGCTTTCTTTGAACACAAATTAGGATTGAGTCAATGAGCAAACCAGGCCAAATTTTGCTAATGGTTAGATAGTAAAGGCAGAAGGTTTCCTTCCTATTCAAATTGTGGTGAAACTGGAGGTCCACGTGTTTCTGGAATCCATTCAATATGTTTTTAATATCCTGATGCAGACTTACCATTCATTATATGGATAGATAATATTCCATATTTAGATGATAATCTATTATCCAATTAGAGTATTTTTTACATGTATTCCGAGGCCAACTGAAAAGAGTAATTTTAAATAATCACCACCACCACCATGTATTGATCCTCACCATGTGTCAGGTCCTTCACATATGTTATCTCTAATTCTTATCCCAACTTTATAGACACTACTATCCTCATTTCACAGTGGAGCCAACTGAAGGTCAACTACTTTAGCTAAGTCACTCAAGGACACATACCTAGTCTGTGTAGCTCCTACAAAAGCTAGTATTTTAACTGTTCTATGTGATTTGAAAACCTTGTTATTTCTACTGTGGAAAAATAAAGTTAATTAGTAATTAACAAATTCTGGAAGAAAATTACAATAAATATTTATAACAAAAATGGGTATAGTCTGTATCTAATTGTTACCAAGTTAATATTTCATTTTGGACAAACCCTTTGGATTGATCTAAAATTCTACCTATTATCACTTAATCTAAGCCAGATATTTATTTATAAAGTGGTCTACTAGGTTCAATCAAATAATGCCATACATAATATCTTGAAACCCAGAGAAAATTTTTTTTGCCTTTTAAGGCAGAAAACATCCAAATAACATAAATCAACAGGAAGAAAAATGCCATACCTCAGGCTATGTACATTGGAAATACTGCCTCTGCAGACCTTGAACAGAGTTCAATGAATTATGTGTAACATTTGAAAGGTAAAAGAGAAACAAAGCTTAAAAAAAACACTTAGCAATGTGACCAAAAGGGATGCTTAAATAAAAATATGTCACGATTATACAGATTGCTATTTTCTAAATCCCAAAGTGAACATGATTCTCTGGTATGATACTTCCAGTAACCAATCATTACTTAAGGAACAATCCCCAAAGTTTGATACGGTAGAGTGATTCAAGTTTAAAGTTCTGATAATTTAAAGTAATTACGAGGATAATATCAAATAATTTCAATTGGCGTCTTAGCCGCAAATACGTATTGCTGTCACAGCTACTGATGGAATGGACACTGAATTTTTCTTATAACACTATAACCATTTTATATTCACAGGACCTTAAAGAGTGCCTACAGCAAAGACTTTTGCCCTTCTGTAACTAGCACTGCCTGGATGAGGAGCAGGATAGACATTTCATTTACAAATTCCACCATTGGGAATTGTACTACGGCGAGGTGCCTTGGTAGTTGGTATCTAAATACTTATTCTGACTGGTTTCTCTCTTAGAGGATCACTTTAGATGGCACTGTGATTCAATAAACCGCTGGGATACAGCATTAACTCTCAGTGTGTCAGAACTTGAATATCCATTCATATTACAATCAGGGGATTCAAATGATAGATTGTTTCTGGATCAGAGTTTCTCCAGTCAAGAATATTTTTATCTGATGAGAATGACTATTTTGACTTTGAGATATAAAACCCATAGAGATACTAATTCAAATACGTTTAATCTGATCTCCATGCATTCCGACACTTCACTGTTACATCCTGGCTATTCTTTATAGGGAAAAACTTATTGTACTGCCAAAAACACCCCCTGCCACCTCGAATGACAAGAGCCTTCATGCATTTTCATGAGCTCATTTCAGGACAGGAAAAGCAAGTTCCATAATTCCCAATAAACACTTTAAGACACTAGAATATTCTAAATGGATGCCATAATTAAAGGACCAACCACCAAAATTCTATGTATATATAATGACCAATGATAGGAAATCATAACCTCAAATGTCTACGAGTTAATAAAATTATAAATGGCTTCCCCTACTCCACTAAAAGTTGTGCGTATATATATGTATCTCTCTCTAAGGCTTTTGTTTTCTATTTGATTTTGTTTCAATCATCCTCAAAACATCTGAGAAAAATGCTAATTATACCACGTACATTCAAGTACAGAGCTTCACGTCAAAGGCTAGAAAAATCAATAACCACAAGCATAAGGAAAATATACTTGTCAACTTATTCCATAAGTATAACATGCATTAAAGATAATACTAAAGACGTGATCGGTAATTTAAAACTACAAATGATAGCTCTATAGTTAAGACCTTTAAGCAGCATAAATGACAACTCGGTGTTGCAATTGTTTAATTCAAATGGTAATTGGAACATAGTGATTTCAAAAAAATAAAATATATTACTCCCGTTGTTACAAGAGCCTACCGGTGTGATTATCTAGCTGAATATTTCACACACTCACACACACACACACAATAAAAATTGTGATTTTTATCAACCAAGCTGTAAGGAAGTGTGAAGAAAGCTGCAAGTCTCATTACAAATGCAACCTGGGGAAGAACATCTAGAAATACATCTTTGCAAGTCTAAAGATAACTAAAAGCACCAATGCTTACATACAAAACATAAATAGAAAAAAATACCAGTAGTAGCAATATCCATAGTAAGTAATAATTATAGCAATTTTCTTGAGACTGTTCTTATCTAAAAAGACCTTTGGTTGATTTGTTAATAGCTCAATATTCTCCCTTAACCACACCCACATTATAATGTGACCAGAGCTCTGACTACTGTATGTCAAGTCAACACACCAAATGCTTTAATGTTGTTCTAAGGAAAGCTCCCTTTCCAGATCTTTCAAAAATGAAGCCTTTGGACATAATTCCTTCCTTGTGATACAGTCCAACCAAACTATTCAACCTTCTCCAAAACATATAATGCCTATTTCCCTCTCCATGCCTTGGTATGCATATCCTTCCTTTCCTCTCTTTCTGATGAACTCCCGTTCATCCTTTAAGATTCATCTCAAAGATTACTTTGGTTGTGAAGTCTTTCCTGTCATTCTCAGGCGAAGTTACACCTTTCGTATTCACCCATAGGTATTAATAATCATTTTCCTGCCTCCAACACCACACTGAATTCCTGGAAAGCAAGTATTTATTCACTTTTGTTATGTCCAAATTTGATACAGCTCTATGATAAATAGTAAGAGTTGGATTGATGGGATGGATTCATGCACGCATGAATTAAGGCTACCTTGTATTGCAATCCATATTCTGACATTCTGGGATTTTGACTTAAAATTATAACAAGATTGCTACTGAATTATCTACCAGCTATATCCAGATGACACAAGTTCACTAGTATTAAAAGAAAAAAAACCTATTGCACCATGGCATCAATGATTCTGACCAGAAGTTGTAGGTTATATAAGTTCAGTGTTGTACTTAATATTCCACAAGGAGAACATAATGCTTATGACTACTAATATACCAGAGGAAACTTACAAATAAAATGTATTCTTTTATGAATAAGGCCTTTGATTGAATAAAACCATGGTCAATCAATATACAAACAGATACGGGTGCTCACTGCACTGTTCATATGGTTTTCAGAAAAATTTCTGATTTTTCTGTTATTATTTCAAAATACTGAGAGCACTTTGCCAAAGGACAGCTGAGATAGGACGACAAACATCCAGAGAATACCCCAAAAGACAAGAAGAAAACTCAACAAAAATATTCTGTTATACTCCATATAGCTCAGTAAATCAGCATCTCACTTCATGGAAGGTAAACAAGCATGTTCAAGAGATCCTAGGTCAGTTTTGTGTTTTCACTCTGCAGAACCATACATCACGTGGCACAAACCTAACCCAACTAGTCTTCATCACTGAGTTCAAAATCTAATTTGATTTGAAGTCTAGAATTAAATAAGAACTAAAAGTGCACAGTGATCCGAAGGTCACAAGCAAAGACCCACAAGAAAGTACTAAGAGATTGTAGTCTTAATACTAAGGTTGTTTTCTTTGAAGTGTGTGTGTGTGTGTGTGTGTGTGTGTGTGTGTGTGCCATACATTTCATTCTACTGAATTTCAGTCAACTCCATGGTAGACAACACCATCCGTCTTATTTCATCTTTTTAACAAGGACTTGATGAGGTGACACAGGACTGATTCTTAAAAACACATTACCTGCTATGTGAGGCATTGTGTGACAGAAAGAACTATCTTAGTGACAGGCACCTGACAGCAGATTTGTTGATTTCATGGTCACTTCATTTAAAGTAACAACAGGGTGAAATATGCCATCTGATAATCTGTTTGAATGTTGACTGTGAAAAGCACTTAACATTTCTGCCAGCTACCAAGACTACAAAATCTGTTCTTCAATATGTGAGGGTCTGTCTTCCTCTCTACTCATTTTTATCAATTCTCTGCCCCCATCCCATCCCCTCTTTCCTCAGAGGAGATCCCCCAGTAATTTTCTGGAAATAATGTTATGCAGAGAAAATTGGCACCAAGGATAAACAGTTCTCCTTTAAGCTATACCTTTTTTTCAGATGCTATGCATTTTACAGTTTGAGGCTACTAGCTGAGAAAGAGACCTAGGACGCTTCTTCAGAAATCCACAGGCTATAAATTAGGAGGATTCAAGTCCCTTCTTAAAACATCATTTAGTATCACTAAACTCCAACCAGGGTGGAGATGTGTGTGCACACATGGATGTTGTACCCTTCATTCTCTACATGTTAGCTTGAGAAAATAATAAATTCAAGCACCTGAAGGCCATGTTTCTATACATTTTATGGCTACATTTCTTTCTTTCTTCTTACAGTAGTAAAAGTGAAAACAAACTGGATCATACCAACGGCATGAAGGCAATGACTCTCCATGCTCACCCAGCCCAACATTCCAGCAGGAGGTGTGGGTGCTAGAGGGACCCTCCTCCCTCTGCAGGGCCAGGACGCCTCACGAGGGAAATATGACAACTACTTCCCCCACCTCCATAGCAAGCTGAGCATTCGCCTTTTAACATGCCAGGGGAAGGCAGACTTACAGAAAATAATTATCACCATGTTAATCACAGTAATAATTTGTTCATATAAAGCATTTCACAGTCCATTTTAAAAATTAAGCAATAAACATGGAATCTTCTAAAGGAAATCAGTGGTTACACCTGCCAGAACAGTTATTCCTTTAAAGTGGTACACCCAGTAGAAAAATCCTACTCCAGGCACAGACAGCCCATTTGGAGAAAAGGTTAATTTCAGGTTGCTTTACAAACTACTCCAAGCTTCTTAGAGATCCAGGAATTATCTGCACCAACTGTCTCCTATCCTAATTGCTTGGAATCACACGTCCACTGACAACGCAGCAGAGTTGCACAGCCCACACATTTGAGAGCCTCCTGGACATCAACGTGCTTGAAGCTTTTTAAACAGCATTAAATATAAGCCAGAAACAGTCCAGTTAAAATGTACACTTTCTCTGAAAGATTTCTGACATATTCAATGCTTGTGAAAGCTGAGGGGCTGACGGCCTAGTCAAATACAGTTGAGTGAGCAGACTGCAAGGCTTCCCACACTCCACCTCCAAGGCAGGTGAACCGTGACATGGAGGGACAAACCTCTCCTGCCTTCTCTATTCCTTTTTCAGAAAACATAAAAAAGGAAAAGGAGGAAAAAAAAAAAAAACTTCCTTCAAACTATTGTTTGATGATTTCTTTGTTTAAATAAACATCTCAATAGAAGCAGGCACTGGTAGCAACTGGATACTCCATGGCTTAATCTAAATCTCTTCTAGTCACTTAATTTTTCACCAAATAACTACTAGTGTGATAGCTGGCTCGTCTAAGTTTGCTTTTTCCTTTCAGTATGTTTTTCTTTTACAAATTTCTCCATCTAAGAAACTACGTCACAGTTCCTAGCAGTGTTTACCAAGATATAAAGTGCCAGCTATATATAATAAAAACTTTTTCCTAGAATGTTATCCTTAGCATTATAACTTAAGCACTACTAATACAATTTTATGCCATTGCATTTATTTATTTAAAATATTGTTAAAAAGGCTTTTATCCAAAAGTTCCCAGTATGTTGTGGTGAATAGTTATTTGTGGTTATTTTAATGAAATGCAAACAGATGAAAGATCAACCGGGAAAATTATTTAAGGAACACACCTCTAAACCAAAAGTGACAAATTTCCAAGTTCTACTAAAAAATAAAATATATATCCCTGAAGGGGTGTGTGTGTGCACAAGTGTGTAGATAGATAGATCATATATATATATATATATATATATATATATATATATATATAATGCAATAGTCCCTTTAGAAAATGTTGGCTATTTTCAAATTTCCAAACTTCAATCACACTCTTCAGAACCGAATACCTGTGAAGCTTCCTGATATTTGGCATTTGGTATAAACTATTGTGTGAACCCAAGCTTCATCACTTCCATTTTCTGCCATCTGGACAATATTGAAAATGAAATAAAGACCAAAAAGTGTTTGGTTTTGTTGTTGGGGGTGGGGTACACCCAAGGTATGAAGTTATTCAAACACTAGTAACGTACGGTATGGCACATTCTCACTGTCACAGCCTTTGTTGAAAAGGATTTCCCTGACCTTTCCTGTAAGCAGCAAACAAATAAGCCCTCTCTCTCAGCGGGAGAGAGGCACTGGTCCATTAGATCATTAAGCAGTTCTATTCAGATACCCCCCATTCTCCTGTCCTTGGCCCTGAAGAGGGAACTGGCAGCAGTCCAATCAGTCAGGGAGAAGGCAGGCAAATGTGATTGCGTACAGGATAGCTTGAAATGTCGCAGCGGGACCCAAGTCGCAGAGCAGACAGCACTGAAGGGAGGATGTGGCACTACATGAGGGGTAGTGTTCCAACAACGGAAGGCTGGTGTTTCAGGCTGCCAAACAACGTAATGACTCACCCAGGCAGGAAAATATTACCACCATGGGGATATTTGGAGCGTCTCAGTCTGAGAGTAATTAGGGACTAAACTACAACAGCATGCTTCAGTGATGAAATGAGAAAATAAGCAATACCTCTGTCAAGTTCTGATTGGAGAATATTAAATGAATATGGGCTTCTATCATCTCCGACCACAAACTAGGAACTTGTAACAGATTGTCGGAATGGAGAACTATTTCCACATTTTCATGAAATAAGTCAGCACACAAAAATGTGCACGCACATGAACACACACACACACACACACACATTTAAAAAAAACCTGGTGAGGTGAAAAATGTTACAGTTGGCAGGAAGAGTTTTAGGGAAAATCATTATCACAATTATATAATTCATTTCTGTAGCAGGCATTTGCTCATCCTGAAGCTTTTTCCACCCCTAATTACACTGTCTGCAAAGGGGGAAAAATGAGTCCAGAATGGCAAATGCTAACGATATCATTTTATTAATAAGAACGATATACAATCTCCAAAATAAAAAGCACATGTGTTTAATGAATTCAGGTAATGGAATTATTTTACTTATTAGTATCAGTTGCACATATGTAAATTCTCTGGCACAGAGGACAAATGTTAATTTTTATTTCTTTGTATTTTCAAATTGCAGACAATTTGTATTCATTAGACAACGCAAAAACCTCTTTTCCCTTATAATTGTAAAGTGACATTATAATTAAATTGGATAACCTCAGTAGCATCTGCAAGTTAAGGAATCACTTACAAGCTGGCTGGACAAAGCCCAGGCACATTAAGCCACCAAACGGAGTTACACATCAATAAGCCTTCACTGCGATAGCCAGGTCAGAGCCTTAGCCACACAAAGAAAAAGAGATGATTCAGCCTGGAAGGCCTTAGAAGGTCAGCAGTAAGAAGGTCTTCTCAGAGGAGCCCTCATTTGCTTCTTCCAGAGTGCTTACTCTGGAACCCCAATAGACACTTGTTTGACTTCCTCCACAGAGACTCTGCTCCCCTTCCCAAACTTCCCTCTCAAACGCATTTTTACGGTGTCAGTTTTGCCAAATCAGAATGAGGGGCAAACACAAATTATCTTTCTTCTCAATATGAACAACCTCCATTAGGCCAGGTTAATAAACTCTAATAGATGTAAGGGCTAATACAATATTCAGCTATTGACATAAACATAAATATAAATTTCAAAGAAAATAACCTACTTTAGTAAAACTACCTGTGCAATAAAAATTAATGAACTCCAAATGATTCTGCACATCTCTACCAAATTGCATTTTCAGGCTCACATCTTCAGGACATGCTGGGTGGTTTGATGCATTCCCACAATTCATCTTCCTGCTAAGCCAATTTTAATTTAAATGCAATTAAAGGCTCAAAATGAACATTATGTATTAGATAAAGCCCGGATCTGCAGACTATCAGAAATATGATTTTCAGAAGAATTAATTACAAGCCATTAGGGTACAAGTCATCTTACTGCAAATGTTGAGTTAAATTGCAGAATTAGTTTGTTCATTCCATTAAATGTTAAATACTGACTTTGAGCTTTGTACCAATTTAATATCACTAGGTCAGTTTATGAGAAAAATGTTATTTATAGCTACAACTTCTAAAGTGTCTGAAGATTTCTTACTAATTAAATAATGGGCATTCTTAGGAAGAGATAAAAATAACCTGGAGTTTTTGTCAAATATTAAGAATATTAATTTTCATGTGTTGCTGTTTTATATCATTATATCACAGATTCACCACTCTTTTTATATACTAGTTTAAATATTTTACTTTCATTTTGTCCTAACTTAAGAATATGGGGGAAACGGTATATAGTAATTGTGTTTAAATGAAATATATAATGCTGGTCTAAAAAACCAAAAACACCCAACCACTTTCCTACCCTACTCCTAGGTCAGCATACTATAAACAAACCAATAAATCAAACATCTAATGTTTTGCTGGGCCTACACTTGCAAATTCAGAGAATACCAGGCATAGAAGAAGTGGTAAAAGTTTTCTTTAAAATTATAATGTCAACTTTAACTTTTGGTGGATACATTTTTTCAACAGCAATATGGTTATTTCTGTGTGTCACAATAACATAACTTACTGGTGCAAAGAGTTTGGAGAATCCAATGAGATTCTGTAGCCTTTGGTAGACTATTTAGCCATTCAATTGAAAATATGATGGTGACTTTTTAGGCTATAAAAACCTGGGTACAGCTGTAATCAATGTCTTCATTTCCAATTACCAACCTTAAAAATATTCCCAATATACTAGATACAGTAAATATATAACCAGAAAATACTTACTTGATTTGTTTTAAAAATCAGACATGACTTCTGACTTACAAAAACTCATCAAGTTATTAAGAGCCCCATTCACAGTGAAAATAAAATAGTTTTCAGGTTGAAAATGACACGCATCCTCTTTTTCAGTCTTTGCAAGGTGAGAACGTCCTATCTAGATGAAAAGTCAGTTGCTTTTACGTCGATTTCCATAGTGGTGTTTCATTAGAAACAGAATTGCCTTAAAGGATTTAGGCAAATTTGGCAGATAAATTATTTGAATTATTGTCTTCTCTGGTTAAGCAAATATAGCTACCTTAAGAGGCAAAGTGACTATTTAAATAATAATCTAGTGAAAAATAATTATATTATTATTCATTTGGAATACAATAATGACTCAAGAAAAATAACAATTCTGTCTCTCTCTCTCTCTACTTCATCCATTGGATTAGCCCTAATCCCACACTTTTAAAAAACATACACTTCCTTATCACAGTTTTCTAGCTCTCAAATCCTTCCCTTTCTCCAGGGCAATGTAATTATTTGCCTAGTTATTACTGTCTCTTGTCTACTTCTGCCTCAAGACACACCCACACCAATGCTGGACATTTATAGATAACTATATATGTAATTGGGCTTGGGTAAATGGTAGCTGCTTAGGATATTTGAAATTCTGATTATTACAAATACGACAGTGAGGATTCCATATTACTCAGTCTTCATATATGTAAAACTTATATAATAACTTCACCAATCCTTGGAATATTTGTTAGAACAAATATTTCCAAAAATAGGTAGGTGTTTTTATAGAAAATGAAATAAACATGCATACACAAAATTTTAGAGTATTCATAGCCTGGTTATAGATGCTAGATAAACCTAGCTCATTATACTATTTATAAATGAGTATTTTAAGCTAAAATATAAATAGTACCAATATTTTTTCTGAACATATGCTTAGAAAATAATGATAGGGTAAATGTCACATAGGTAGCCCTAAGGAAACATATTTTTTCCTTTGTTCTTAATCCAAATTTCTTATGTTTAGAAAATAATGGGGAAAAATATATGGACAGATAAAACTCCAGGCTACTAGATGTTATTCAATCAACCACCTACACCCTACTGTTTCAGCATGTGTGCCATGTTTGATAGACACCAATATAAGAAAATAGGATTGTGTCTGAGGACCAACTTTCTATGAGTAACATTAAGCTGACTTTGTAAAACAAGATTCAAACTAGATAATTTAACTTCTATTTGAAATAGCTTAAAAAGAATTAAAAAGGATAACTGAAATTCACTGTCACAGAGAACTCCAATATCTCACCAAGCATAGACTATTACAAATAGTTCAACTTCAAGTTCCACATTAAATCTTATGAATGGTTTCCAAGAGTTAACTCTGTAACAGAGCAACTATAGAGTTTTCTCAAGACCTTAAGATGAATCATTAATAAAAATTGGAATTAAAACTTGGTAGTGAACCCCATCTCTACTAAAAATACAAAAAATTAGCAGGGCGTGGTGGTGGGCACCTGTAGTCCCAGCTACTTGGGAGGCTGAGGCAGGAGAATGGCGTGAACCTGGGAGGCGGAGCTTGCACTGAGCCAAGATCGCGCCACTGCACTCCAGTCTGGGCAACAGGGCAAGACTCCGTCTCAAAAAAAAAAAAAAAAAATTGGTAGTGAGTTTCTATATTTCTGTCCTGTAAATCATCATCTCCCACCAACAAACCACAGCAAGACAAGTTACTGGAATTTGAGACATCTTATTTTCTTCTTTTATTCAGCATGACTGCTGTTCTCCAATAAACAATATCATGATATACAATAAGATGTTTCACTTCCTTTCTCAAAAGCATCTATCCCTTAATGCTGTGAATAGCTACTCTGAGGCAACAAACCTACTTTGAGGTTTTATTTGGTTTTCTATTATTCATAATTTTAGAAGAATCTATCAATCTACTCTTGCTAATAATAAAAAATGGCCATCTTCCATTGTTCCCCAAAAGTTTTGGAAAATCCAGAAAAGAACCTAGAAATGAAAGAACTACCATAGAATAACTCTGATTATTTAAACTTGTATACTCATGTTTCTTTACGAATGTAATATTTGCTGGCCGAACTTTGATTTTTTTTTTTACAGTGTGAATAAGTGTTAGAAATTTACATAGTAAATATTCTATAATAATTGATATTAGTATTTTCAAATGTTATATAGATTTTTTAAAGTAGGTTAAATTTTGAATAAGTTCTAATTTTCCTCTGTAAATTATAAATCTATAATTGGCTGCCCTTTTACATAATTATCCTAACAATTACCTTAGTACCCACTCTGTTCGAATACACAATCCTATTCACCATTAAAAAGTCACAAGTAACTTCTAGAATGAAGGTTCTAAATTTTACCATACTATTTTCAGGACTGTAAAAAGGAAAAAATATCTGGGGACAAGTTCAAGAGTACATTTTGTATTAGTTATATATAAAGTCCTGATGGCCAAAGGGCACCAAAAATAAACAGCTTTTCCAAATGGAACAGTTGTGAGAAGCCATTTTTAAAGATGAGAAAGCTGTGACTAAGCTTGATCAAGGCCATGAATGCTAACAGCTTTTTTGATGCTAATAGAAAATAAAAATATATAGGGGCAGTAAAAAAAAAAAAAAAAAAAAAAAGGTAGAGAGGCTTATAGGCACTTCCTAGCACAACCACATCATCCACAGGACTCTAAAATACAGAGTGTAACTGCTCTATGTGGAAATATGAAATGGGAAACAAAAGAGTGAAAGCTCAGATATTTCCTTCTAACCATAGATATTTTGAACTAACCAGATCATCACTGGGTAGGAACTAACATCCGCCAGAACTACCACTAGTAGGAGTTATGTAGTGTAATGTAGACTGTGGGAATAAAGCCGTCACTCTGGAAGTTGGCTTGTCTTTTGGGTACTTTGGTCTTATAAAATTTAGGTCAGTCTATGTTTTATTTTATGCCTTTCTAGTGTATTTCCAGCTTTCCTATTCCAAAGCCTAAAAATAATTCTCCATTTCAGTTTCATCAACGACTTTTCACACTTTGATGCATAGACTAATAATGATGGCTGGATCTCACCATTTTTTTCTCATGTTACAATTCATTTCAATTTTCTTCTGGCCATACTGACCCTTGTTAATTTCTGAATTCTCATCCATCATTTTTTGAGTTTCACTTAGTCCCAGCTGCAGGACTAGGTATGTCATCACTCTTTCAGATCTTAACCTATTCCTTTCAACATTGTGCTCTGAGATTTCTATTTGCTTCAGTGTTCTTACCTATTCTTCCTAATTCCTTAATAATGCCACTGTTAGTAGTAGAAAGAAAATTATATTTTCAAGTCCATCTACATACAAGTTGTTGTATGCAAATCCTCCCTCCCAAATCAAGAACCTATTTCTGTTTATTAATTTGTTCATTAATTTAATCATCATTCGTCAATTCATTTATTTATTTAAAAACATTTACTGAGAATCCAGTTAGATGCTGAGATATATTGGTGAATCAAACAGACATAAGCCACCCCTCCGGAGGGGAAGGCAAGCCACGCACGGAGAGGGCACCAACTTCCAAGTCATGTCAGAAATAGGCCAATGTTCACTTGGAACAACTACTGTTGGCCTGTTTCTTTTATATTATATGAAAAACATATTTGTAGAGTTATAAGAAAGTTAGTACCTATCATCACACCATGGGAAAACAATGATAAATGTAAAAATACTAAAAATGAACATGCCTATTGATGTATAATGTAAGAAAAATAACTCTCTATGTGTTACCAGTACCATGGTACTTACAGAATTAGTAGTTTATACTGCTGATTTGCTTTATCCCTGGTATTGTTTAAAATGTCTGAACATCTGTGCCTATATGAGTATTTTAGTAATGCTACAAAAGCATATAAACTTTTCCAGAAACTATCACATAGTTAAATTCAAATCCAAATGTCATTTTAACATTCCAGTTCTCCAAGAGTACCCACTACGCTTAGCTTTGGGAGGTCTGGTGGAGTACACCACTGAAAAGAAGCTCACAAGACTTCCCACTATTTCTAACAGGGTAGTAGAATTTGAGTTTTACAAACTTTTTTTTCTTGACCCACAAACAAGTAACTTTTTCTTCTTTTGAGAAGGAGATAGAGGCTTGGAGGCCCCTGCTCCAGCCCCAAGCCTTATTTATGAAATAACCCATTACAGCTAGACTTGAGATATATATATATATATCATGATAAAACCTAGGTGGGGTTTAGAGGTGGCCTGAATGATATGCAAACCGCGAGGAACTTCAGGAAGCTCAGGCAGGGTCAGGGGGATATGGAAGAAAAGTGGCTTAGTACTTCATATGAATCTCATAATGTTCCCACAGGTGGGTGTTGAGAAGTGGCAGCAGAGGAAGGCTGAACCTTCAGTAGGAGAACTGGATCTGGGCGCTGCTGCTCCAGGACAGGAGACTGAGAAGAAAACATGAGGAGTAGTGCCCACCAAGTGCTTGTCAAACCCAAGTCTTGGGCAAGAGAAAATATCAAAGCCACCTGCCAGCCCCTCTTTCCACATCTCTGGTCTGCCTAGAGGCTGGGAGTCCATCTTCCTCTACCTGGCCCTCAATCCTATTTCTAACCTTGGGCCTGCCTCTGAGGGGTGCTGGGGGACTCAGGTCCCCATTCTGAGCCAGGGCAGCTTAGAGGGGTATTTGGAGGCTCTTGGGGCCCCTGGCTGGCTTACAGCTGATAGGGTCCCTAACAGATGTCTAGTAGCCATGCCCCCCTGCATGGGGGATCCTGGGAGGAGGTGCTCTGTCCAGGCCCCCAACCCAGCTTCCCCTCCCCTACAAAAGGAGACTCCACCCCTCACCCGCAATGCAGAGCCTCTCACCTGCTCCATGGCCAGCACCTGGTCCAGGGAGGTAGGGTAAACCTTGGCTGGGGATGAGAACTCCAGCTCTGCCCACTCCTTCTGTGGGTCCCCTCAGCTTCTCAGAGTCTTAGCAATTCATCTGAAGCACAAAGACCCACACTTGCTTTGCAGTGTCACTTTAAACTGGAATACACTTTGCTTGCTTCAAGCAGCACGCTGTAGAGGTTGAGCTGATGATTTAAGGAATAACTTTTCAATCACAGTAGTTTTGTTAAATCTCAATAGCTAGGCCAATGTTACGTGGTAGTTCATTATAATAGTTAAGCCAATATTATTTGGTAGTTGTTGAAAGCAAGCTGTTTTACTAGCCCAACTTACAAGCATCAAGAGCAATTAGAAGCACAGCTTGCAAACCTCAGACTGTAATACTTAGAGCTAAAACATGATTTTTAGTTCTTTCTTAAATGTATTTGGAAACAAGACTTGCATAAATAGCTACCCAAATCAAGCCAACATTTTTCACTTACAGAATACTATCCTAGATATTTTTAAAGAAGCTCAAGTTTCTAATCAAATGTAAACTGAAATCTTTGAACATGTTTTAATCACAAAGAAAGACACTCAAAGCATATTTTAATTAAGATACTGGGAGTGGTCTTGCAGGGTTCCTGAAATATTGGCAAATCTTGTCATTCTTCAAATTTAAAAGTTAACCTCTGTACTACGGTTTTGAATTATCATGAGGATGGCCTGCATAGGTAATTAAATCATATCTTTGCATGACCTATAACACATGTGCTTGGTGCTTAGAAAATCACTTTCTATTCAGAAACGACTATGTTGAAACTGACTGCTATAATAATTCATTGAAAAAGGTCAAATAATGTTCCAAATATTTTCCTAAACCTTAATGTTATTTCACCCCAAAGAAAAAAAATGCTCTGGAATTCTATATATTTTATCATTGCTTTTTTTCCCCCTTTTCTATTCCTTTGTAGCAACAAACTCTTCGGATTTATAGAGATAGAGGTTCCAACTCAGCACAAACTTAAGCACAACTAGAATCCAACTGAGCTCAGACTTAAGCACACAAAAAAAGAAAAAAAAAACTAGCTTCTAGGATTTCAGGTAGGGTTTTATGCAGGGTTCAAATTCTGTCTGCAGGATCTGGATTCCCTCCATCTCCCAGCTCTTTCTACTTGGTGGACTTCAAGTCAAGCTCAGGCTCTATGAGGTGGTAAGACGGCTGCCAATACCACCGAAGCTGTGTCTTCTCAGGTTCAGGTCCTGTAGAATAAGGCACGCTTTTCTTCCAACAGCCCTAGCAGAGGACTCAGATGTCCTTTGCTAAACCAATCATGATGGCATGGCCAGCAACATCCAGAACTCCACCTGGAAAAACTGAATCACAAACCCATTCCCATGGAAATAACTCTTCCCTAACTCAGGAGCTAAGATGTGGGCTCAGGGGAAAGATGGTATCTCAGGTGAAAACTACTGACACCATTAGAAGAGTGTTTGAACACTACATGGCCAAAGTTACATATTCACTTATACCTCAGCTTAACTTTGGTATATAGACATAGATCTATGGCAGCTCCAGAAACCCTGTATTTGGGGCCCTAAAGGCAAGAATCCATGAGAAGGCCTGCAAATGGACCTGTCACGATGCTACATTTACACTGAAATCCCACTTTTTAACTTTAAATTGTGTATTAATTTGTGGTGACTTGGTGGTGGTACAGATTATAAAATGAATACAGGCCCCCCAGTCCTTGAAGCAGTCACCATTATAGGATGTGGTTAGGGTTGGCAAATAGGAAAAGAAGGAAGGATTATTTCTGTTCCTGTTTTCCTAATGATTCAAATTCCAGATATTCTGTTTAGTTAAAAGATATGGTCAGATTATAATAATACTTATTACCTTTGTTATTTACGTGGAAAAGAACTTCAAATGTCACTTTTTTATTAAATGAATTTCCCCTTATACATTATCTTCCTAGAATCATTTAAAATAAAGATGACATCACATCTCCGTGCATAGTAGATACCCAAAGACCAAATGGAAAGGGAAACATAGGACAGACCTTGATAGGAAGAAAAGGGTTAGCAAGAGGTAGAAATAAACATATTTTAGGTCTGAAAATATTGATTTATTCATGTAAATGTAAGCTGCTCATCAAGTTACGTAATTTCTAAAGATGGTTAGAATGTTGATCAGACTTCACAGGCAAAAGTGTCACAAAGAGGAGTCTCTAAAGATTTCCCTGAAACTTAATATTTATCCCAGCACAATCTGAAATAGCTAACTGGGAAAAAGCAAAGCAAAACAAAACAAAAAAACACATTTGGGTGTTTTATTGGAAACCACCAAAGACCTTTCATTGCAGGAAGTGCCTCAAAAATCTCTGTTTGTTTTTGAGATGGAGTCTCGCTCTGTCGTCCAGGCTGGAGCGTGTTGGCACAATCTCGGCTCACTGCAACCTCCACCTCCTGGGTTCCAGCCATTCTCCTGTCTCAGCCTCCCAAGTAGCTGGGATTACAGGCATGTACCACCATAACTGACTAATTTTTTTTATCTTTAGTAGAGACAGGGTTTCTCTATGTTGGTCAAGCTGGTCTCGAACTCCTGACCTCAGGTGATCCACCCACCTCGGCCTCCCAAAGTGCTGGGATTACAGCCGTGTGCCACCGTGCCTGGCCTTCAAAAATCTTAATAACCAGTTGCTCTCTGCCTTGCATAGTGTACGATTAAATCTCCAGTATGTGCACCTTTACAAAGCCAATCCAAAAGGAGGGCAGAGAAGGACTCATCTGAAGCAGCCTGAAAACTTGGAACAGGTGAAGTGATACTCGCTGTGATGATAAATAACATTTCTCACGCCGTGGCAGCAGCACCAGTCTCCAACACCAGTGAACTAGCGAGCTCAGAAAGGTCCTCTGGCAAGAGCTGGAAATGTCAGCACTCCCATTTCCTCCTAATGGAAGGAAAGGATTCTTTTTACATGCAAGCAGCAGGGATCCTGACAGCAGGACCAAGGAGAACCCAAAATATTTATTTTAGTCTGTTTGGTGTTTTGTGTGTGTGCATTTATTTTTTATTTTATATTTGCCTATACTAGCAATCAATTTACCAAATATGGCTACTGAGCAACATTTTTAGTGAAATGCATGCTCAGCATCTCCAAGTAAAAAATAACAATAAATAAGAGTAACAGGGAGATACAGCAAGAAAATGAAAGTCTCCCTTTGTTCATTATGGGAACTGAGCACTTTTATTTTGTGATATTCCTTTATTATATTATGAATAATAGTATATATAAATGTTTCCAGATAATTACTATAAATTACATCTACTGGGAGCTTATGATACATTATATAGCATAAATCTAAATGTTTTGTATATATTAAGTTATGCAATACTCACAACAACCCAGAGGTAAAGTTCCTTCTTTTACAGATGAGGAAACTGAGGCAAAGAGAGTTAGGTAATTTGCTCAGATAACATTCCCAGTAAATGGCGGAGCTAGGATTAGAACCAGGAAGTCTGCATTTCAAGTCGATGTTCTCAACTCATTTATAGGCAGTATCGCTCCATTCTAGTTATGTTTTCAGTTTATGTAAATTCAAACTCTTTTGATTTTTACATATGTCATCACTAAGTATGCAGGGAGAAAAAAAGGATGAGAAATAGGGTTCTTGAGCATCAAAGGAAAGAAAAGAATGTGATTTATTCTTAAATAAAGTCCAGCACTGCCTTCTGGCTCAAGTACAGGCCCTGTTCTTTGTCCCTTAGAGTAAGAGAGCTAGGTTAGTTAGCCACAGTCATCAGCTTGAACCGAAAAGACCCTTTTCACCTATAAGTAGCTCCCAGTTTTCTACTCAGGAAAACAAATATAATTTTACCTGGACTAATAAAATTCTTGACCACAGCTTTGTCATTTCCATCATCTAAACTGAACACTTCTGCTTCTAAATGAACCAAGAAAAATGGAGTCGAAAAACTTTCTACTCAGAATTTTGGGGCTATCATAGGACACCAAATTTTTATGCAGGCTTTGCAAATCTGGAAGCAGATCTCTGTGATACAGGGAGTTACATCTACATCCAAACATAATTGTGATACAGTGGTGGTTACCTGCTGCACCCCAGGTGCCCTCATCTGTTAGGACTACATTATCTAAGACACACACAACTATACTGGGCTTAATAGATTTAAAACAATACCTTGAATTAACATCAGAAAAGAAATGCTACAAAGGCACAGATAGATAGGCATGGGAGAATCTGAAATTACAAAAGAAAACTACAATCTTTTAAGCGAAGTTTTCATTACTGAGTAAGGTGGGTGTGTATGTGTGTTTTTTGGGGTAACTGTGTGTACATGTACACATATGGAATGATGTCTATATAAACATACATCTATTAAAAGAGACAATGACGTAACAATAACATCTTCAATGGAAAAAAAAGTATCTTATAGGAATTAAATTTAACTTTCTAGGAATATTCTTTACATGGGAGAATGAAAGTCCAACTCATTCTGCTGGTATAGTAGCATCTGAAAAATCAAGCTAATTCCAAAGTTCTAAGTCACAGCTTGCATTTTTTTCTGTTTTGTTTCAGGGAAACATTTGGAAGAAACCAAGAGTCTTCATCTTTCAGTAATTTAAAAGGACAGAATATGTTATGTCTTGTATTGCTTAAGGATTTTAGTATTTGTAAAGCACTGCAGCATACATGATTAAATAATTAGTTAACATTCTTACATTTATACAGGGGTACCATATTAAAGTCTTAACTTGCTGAAAGAGACAGGTCTTCTAATTCCATCCCATTGTATTCTGACTGTCTGCTTCTTATAAGTGAGCAATACTGTTCATCTCCAAAAGGATATCTTGAACTCTCAGCTAGCAAATAAAACCTTTGTTCTTTTTAGGAGAAATGTTTGAACCGATATAACTCCTTATGGACTCTATAAATACTTCTGCATTAAAATAAAATACATTACATAAGTACCCTAATTAAAATTTGGGAAAAGGATCATCAAATCTCAATTATTCATAGGGAGCAATACTCATTTAGAGCCAATCTATATGCTTTACCTAGGCGAGTGAACCTAAAGTTATTCTGTGAAGTTGATGCTGACAGCAATAAGCAGCTCTTCCTTGTGTATAACTACTTGGCTGGTGAATCCGTAACTTTAGGAGCATGATTTGCCTCATTTTTGGAATCTACAGAGTAGTATCTAGAAGGCTGAGGGAAGACAAAGTGGAGCTAGATAGAAATGAAAGCCAGCATGTGCAGTACACAGTGGCAGGCTTTCAGTATTAGAAAAGGACTTTTAAAATGAAGTCTTTTATTAATGTCTCCTCTCAAATGGTAGAAATTGAAAACATCAACTTTAGGCCTACCCTTCATCACTACTTACAGGAGCTGGGAGGTATTTATTCTGTTTTTAGTCATCAGAGCATGACTTTATCATAGGCTAATTTTGGGAAGTTCCATTGCTTTGTGCTACACACTATAATAATCCCTCCAGCCATCCTTCTCCCATCTCTTCATCAGGAAGGGAAAAATGGCCATATTTTATTCATCTCCACATAGTAGCTAGAATGGTGTTTTACATGTAATAGACACTTGGTGTTTTAAATTTGTTTTTATTTTAAAAATATTATTTTTGCATAGCTACAGTTTGGGATCCCAACAACACATTTGGTTGAAATTCTTTTGTAAATCTTAGCTTGTGATAAATAAAAGTCTATTTTTTCTATAAAATTATCTTTCCTTCCTAGGGTCCTAAAAAGTCACTCTCCAAGAGTTCAAATTTCACATCAAGATCCCAAACACCACAGCATCACATTCGAAGGCAAGATGCTCCAGGATCTGGCCCCACCTTCCTTCCACATGGCTTCAGCAAAAGCACACCTCATCGGTTCCTTGACAATCTGAGGACATGCTTATCACTGATATCTGCGGAAGCTCTTTCCCTCACTTTCCAGTTTGGGCACTTGCGATTCCTGCTCGTCTCTTAAGGCCCAACATAAATACTCCTTTATTCAATGAATACAGATGCCATTAAAATTTGGGAAAAGGATAATCAGGTCTTAATTATTTACAGGTAGTGATGCTTATTTGGATTTTTACTCTAAATAGTTTATTTAAATCATCACATGTGATTAAATACATGCTGATCACAAAATACTAAGAATATAGAGCCAAGCAAAAACAAATACTCTCCCTGATTTCATGGAACTTCCAATCAGTGGAAGAGACATATTCAACAATGCATCACACTGACAGCTGTATAATTAGAAGAGTTATGAACGAAGGAATTGAGCCATTGAGAGTGTATAACAAAGCAATAAGACCTAAAATGCAGCATCAAAGAGGCTGCCCTGAGGAACTCACATTTCAGATGAGATGGAAAGTAAGATCCAAAGTAAAATAGGTCAAAGAATGAGGCCCTGGGATCGAGCATTCCAGAAAAAGGTAAATATGTCTGTAGGCAGTGGAGAAAAAGAACATGGAGACTTCTAGAAACTGAAAGAAGACCAATGTGGGTGAAGAATAGAGAGAAAGCAAAAGCTAGGGAGGCAGTCCAAGGGAAGACCATGGCTTCAAGGTAATACGTCTAGGCTATAGCTTAAATGCAATGAGAAACCTCTCCAACCCTTTCCATAGACCATCCCAGCTACCCAGGCAGGCAGCAAGCTTTCCCTCCTCAGTTGCACAAAATTTGTGTTTTTGTCATGGTACCATCTTATATTCAGCCTTGTCCTATGATTATTTGTGTGCACTTCCTCTTACATATCTTGCCTTATTTAGCACCTGCACAGCATGTTGCCTACACTATTTAATAAATGTTGTCTTGCTGGATTAATGATCCATATACTAGTGGCCAAAGATTCTTTTACCCTGAGCCGTCCAATTACTGGCAAATGTCTGTTTATTTTCTTAGATTACCTTAGTACTCTGGCTAATTAATTCTAAACTCTTCACTATTGCTGGAAGTAAAATTAGTATTATTTTGACCTCTAGAACTTCGCCATAACACAAAATGTGGCACTGTAGTTTTTGGAATTTTGTATATCTCTTTTCAGTTAATTACTATCCTTTTATAATCATAAGATCCTTTCCTCCACGCTTTTCACGTTAACATGTCTACCGTTCATGAGAATTCTTCCCTTTACATCTATTACTCAGCGTTGTATTAGGCTTTCCACCATATTATTGAATATCTCTTCTTAAAACTTATCAAGGAAAAACTGGTTGCCATCCTAAGTGTTTTCTTTCTCCTCTTTTGAAATCACTCAATTATGCTTATTAAATCACTCACAACATATTCTTTGGAAAATGTTTTTAGAATGTTTTAACAGTATCTTCCTCATCTATCAACATTTTTTATCCTAAAAAGATGCTCAATAAATGTTTATTGAGAAAAGGGGCAGGGGAGAGAAGGTATGGATCTTACACCTCTACCATGCCCACCTTTATTTTTTCTGCTTATAAATTAAGTTTACAATAACTCTTTCCATACCTTCAAATTGATTTTTCATATATTTTTCCTAGTCAATTCGATTCCAGTTTTCTTTTCTATATCTTAAGATTTTTCATCATTAAACTATGAGTAAGCAAAGAACACAGCCAGCTGGAGAAATTAGGGTTGGTCAAGAGCAATGTGGACATAGTGCAGTGCAGGTGGCCAGCAAGAGATGCTCAGTTCTAAGGAAAAAATGACCAGAATATCTGATGGGTCACCAGAGCTCCTAGGAATCAAGTGGCAAGAAAGTTATAATCCAAACACTCATTTAACAAGCTGAGACTGCTGCCTGGCCTTTGTCATATACCTGTGCAACTTGAATACCTCCCCATTGATTCTAGTAACCTAGAAAATTCTCAGTCTCTTGAAACTTTAAGACTTCACCAAGACATTTTCCCTGAAAGAGTTTGTCTTGCATCAGAGCAACAAAATATATTCCACAAGAATACATAGGGATTATTTGAATGGGACACTAGAAATCATGCACTTTAGCCATTTATAAAAAGTGCCCCATTGAAAGAAGGGTCAGAGGAAGTTGAATGTGGACTCCCCCTCCAACGTCAACTAGAGAAGTTCTACTTTATCTATTTTTGTTTATGTTTTTGGGTAAGACGTCTTTGTAGGAAGTCTCTTTGGCTTTAAAAAAATAACAAAAAATAAAAATTGAAAATCACTGACTGGCCAATCTTTTCCTTCCGTAAATTTTTTTTTCCATAAAACATATTTTAGGGCATATTTAAAATAAAAATATCTGAGGGTATATCTATAGCAGAAATATGAAGGGGTGGTTTTTATTTTTTCATGACAAAGAAATATTTAATAATTAAAATCTAGCCACACTAGCCACAAGGAAGACCCGCCAACTGAAGGGAGTTCACATGTCCAGGCAAGGATTCTCAGAAAACGTCGAGGACAGAGCCCAGATCTAGGAGCTTCCTGAGTTGAGAGTCTATTATCCTTCCTAGTTCAATGAGGGACCATGATATCCTGGGGCTGCAAAGCACAACAAAAAGTTTGCAGAGGGAGCCATGTTTTATCGGTTGGTGCAACGGGTAGCCTGTGTTTTACTGTTAACTGCAATGCTTTTTCAAACGGATGCTTTTGAAACACCCTGGAATGTAAGTTCATAAAAAGAGAACATATGCATAATAAGTATGCTGACTGAATAAATAAGAGTATTCAATGCCCATGTATATTATACTACATGAGGCAAGGAGTATAAAATACTGACACTGTTTTCTGAAATGCATCCTTTTTGATTTATCAAAGAAATCAGACTGGCGAAATGCTGTGGGGCAGCATTCTCCACTTATGCAGCCCTACGCCAAGTCTCATGAGGAGTGAGAACAAGGAATGGCTTTGATCCCGTGGCTATTTGTCGGCAGCAAGGGCTGCCTCTGGTAGAAGTGAGGCGTGGAGACACGGGAGATGACAGTACCGTTATTCCGTAATACTTTCTGAGTGTTATTATAAAATGACAATATTGTTTTTAGCCCATTTCCCTTAATCAGATTGACAGAATTACAGGTTGACATTATTGTGAAATTTTATGATGTATCATGTTAACTGTGCCACTTTGATTAGCCTTGATTGACAGCTTGTACCTGAACAGAAAGTGGAATACCTCAAAAATATAAAGCCAGCGGATCCTGAATGACTTTCACAACAAACAAAATCTGTAGCATTTAATTTTTAACTAATTAGTAATTTCTTTCTCACCTCTTTCTATTACAAATTCATTTCTTTCATCCTCATCTTGAGGCTGAAGCTAGAGAAAAATAAATCCAGGCCACAATGATAAAATCAAGGTTTACTTTCTGACACCTTGAACATATTAAGGACGGACTGCTTGTTTAATGTGGACCTGGCCTGCATTACCATCAGAGAAAACAGATTCACCTCAAACCTGATATTCCTACATGAAGTCCAGGCTGAGACATAAGGCCTTTAAAAACATGATATAGAAAGTTAGGCACGGGCACCTATCTGTGTTATCACCACACCTCAATAATGCTTCTCTCTTAACAGCATCCTCATCTGTTATCTAAACAGAAGCTGATATACTTTTAAACTCTAGAACTGGAAGCTAGACTGCCTAGTAAATTAAGCATGGGATTGTACTTTCCCCTCTGGCTCCATAGGGTGAATTGAACCTACAATTCAAAATGGAATGAGATCGGTAGTTTCCATTCTCCTTACAGAGTAAAGCCATTCATATTGCAAAGCCTAGATATACCGAGAGGTACAGCTAGATACCACCTGTAGATTCCACTTGCCATCTGATTCATAAAACTAGTCATAAAAAGTGGGGCAAGATCCAAGCAGCCCCTTCTAATCCAGAATCTACTTTACTTCATTCTGTGTATATCTTTAGAAACCTGTGACAATTATGCTGCCAGTTTAAACTTACTGTATTACAAAGGGATTATGCAGATGCTGCCGAGTTCTATTCTCTGGTGCCTGGAGCAGAAATCTCAAGTTCCCACAAAAATCATTCTCTGAGCTCTGTGGCAAACCAGATTCTGGGCAAAGCATCCAGTTATGGAAGAAAGCAAACCACCTTTAAAAAATTCAACATGCAATTTTAAAAAATTCTTTTTTAGTGTGGATGGTAGAGCAAGAAGGTTATTGTTATTATTGTTGCTTCCTGGACTAACAACCAGTTGATTATACAATTGACAGGAAGGAAATGCAACTGCTGAGATGCACTGGGGCATATTTTGTTAACTCACTCACACAGCTGCCTGCTGGCATTAAGCACATGTCCATTTATTCACACATATATTTGAATTTAATAAATATGCTATTCATCCTATAAAGTGTATACTTGCACAGAAGAAAAACACACTTAGCCCCTCTTTCTGGAAGATTCTATATGCTACAGGCTGGTTGCTCCCTAGTTTTGCTATATTTCCAAGGGGTAATAACCCCTGTTTGGGATATTTCCTCTCCACTTCCGTTCAGACCCAAACAAGTACAATAAAATCCTGGAATGAAAAGCATGCTCATATCTCTAGTGTCTATTTTCTAGAGTTTTGGTTTATATTAATAACCTGAACTGTGAATATTACATAAACCTTCAGGCTAATAGTGGACAGTCTTGGCAGGTAACATGAATCCAGGCAGTTTTAAAAGCTGTGATAGATATATTTAATGCTTTATAATAAAAATACTAAACATATATTGAGTCTATCGTTTTCCTGATGGGACTGGCCATGAGACAGGTAGCTCCCAAATGGTTGCAGATAAAAGGCTTCTAACTCCACCTCCCTAAAAAGATGGTCAGAAGTACAAAAGACAACATCCATGGGGAAACTGAAGCCTGAGATGGGCATATCAGACATGAATTTCTAGGTAGTGACAGCATTTTGATGGGAAATACCAACAAGCTAAAAAGAAACACAGCCAATTTCTGGGGTAAAGACCAGAACAGATTTTTTTTTTTTTTTTTTTTTTTTTTTTTTTTTGAGACGGAGTCTCTCTCTGTTGCCCAGTCGAGAGTGCAGTGGTGCGATCTTGGCTCACTGTAACCTCTGACTCCTGGGCTCAAGCGATTCTCCTGCCTCAGCCTCCTGAATAGCTGGGACTACAGTCATGCACCACCATGCCCGGCTAATTTTTGTATTTTTAGTAGAGATGGGGTTTCACCATGTTGGCCAGGCTGGTCTTGAACTCCTGACCTCAGGCCATCTGCCCACTTCAGCCTCCCAAAGTACTGGGATTACAGGCATGAGCCGCCGCACCTGGCCAAGGATAGATTACTAAAGCCATCTTTCAGGTTTTAAAAGGGGCGGGGTGTCATCACCATGTTTTGTCAGGGCTGGAGAAGATATCAAATTTTATATGTGTGAGTGATATATATACCACATGCACACACGCACGCACACACATACATATATAACAGCATCATCGTGGTCAAATGCACAGGCTCTGGAATCAGAATGCCTGTATTCAATTCTGACTCTAAAACTTACGAGGCACATGTTTTCAGAAAAACATTCCTTTAGCACCCCACTTTCTCATCTGCAAAGCGGGAATGATAAAAATGCATGCCTCATGGATTACAACGATTAAGTACAGTAATCTGTGTGAAGCACTTATCACAGTACTTGGCATCTCCAACATAAAAAAATGTTAGGTATCACTATTTCTCTCCATAAGTGATTTGGGAAACACACAGTTACACTTTATGAATGGCATTCTAATTTCATAAAATTAGTGTTTTATTTCTTCTATTCACTCAACAAACACTGACCACCTTCTATATGCCAGGCGCTGTGCTAATTGGCATCTCACGATTGAGCCCTCCCCAAGGTTGGTTCATTCTAGACTCAGGTTCCGTAATAATTGTAAATGTGTACAATGGATTTTTTAGATGTTTTGCTTTGTGTGTGTGTACATGTGCATGATTATATTGAAGTATGATATGCATGCAGAAAAGTAAACGTAATAAGCAGATAGTTTGATTCATTTTAGAAAATGTACACACATGTAACCAACAAGCAGCCCCCAAAACTCTTCCCCCGCATTCTCCTTGACCAAATGTAAACTCTCTCCTGACTTCTAACATCATAGTTTAGCTTTGATTATTTTTGCTTTATATAAAATGAATAGTACAGTATGACTCTTTAGCCTCCGGGTTCTTTCACCCAACATCATGTTTAGGACTTATCAATATCAATGCATGTGATTGTATAGAATGGATTTTTGAAGTAAAATTGCCATATTACTAATTTCCATATAACCATCTGTGACCAATCTTGTCCAGCCTGGGGAACATGATCGCCCATTCCAAAGTTCATAACCCAGATGAGATGAGGGCAAATGGCTTTGTGAGACTATGAAATACGAAAGTCTTGGAAAAGACAGATGCTCAAAGAAAGTCTGGTCTTAATTAACACATATTGAGGGTACACAGAGGATGTATGAAAAATGCACAAGGGCCAAAGCAGATGAGAAGACAATGTAGAGTGTTGATAAAGAGCGCAGACCGTGAACTGGCTTTTAAGAGCTGAGACTCCTGGACTGGGCAGACCTGGCCCTCCCACATCGACCCATGCCAAACTGGATAGATATCTAACCTTTCTAAATCAGTTTCCTCTTCTGGGCTAACATCCATTTCATAGAAAGTTTGCAATGCAAAATTTGGAAATGATTGCAAAGTCATTTGCATATAAATAGTAATCAATACATAGTAGATAGTGCAACTAAGAGATATGGTTGGTCTGCTTATAAAACTGATTTTGAGGGAAGAAAAAAACTGCATACACAAAGTTACTTGAAAACATAATAAAACAATAAGTTGACAAGTACAAAATAATAGAACATAATATGCCAGTTTGGTGGAATGTACATGCACTGAATTCCAGGAACCCTGGTTCTAGTCCATATTTCAACCTTAACTAATTCTTCCACCCTGCTCTAGTCTGTATTTGGTCTCAGTATCCATTTTCTCATATAGAAAATGAATTATTAGATGGGAGCAGTGGCTCACGCTTGTAATCCCAGCACTTTGGGAGGCCGAGGCGGGTGGATCCCGAGGTCAGGAGATCGAGACCATGGTGAAACCCCGTCTCTACTAAATATACAAAAAATTAGCCGGGCGTGGTGGCGGGCGCCTGTAGTCCCAGCTACTCGGAGAGGCTTAGGCAGGAGAATGGCGTGAACCCGGGAGGCGGAGCTTGCAGTCAGCCGAGATTGCGCCACTGCACTCCAGCCTGGGCAACAGAGCGAGATTCCGTCTCAAAAAAAAAAAAAAGAAAGAAAATGAATTATTAGCTCTAAATTCTAAACCCTTCTCCAAACTGTAACAGGAAACCAGATTAAGAGTATTCAGATGAGTCCTGGGCTTAAAGCATAATGTAGATACGGTATTGGACTTGCACCAAGTAGTAGGAGAGGGATGCAGGTGGAGGGAACAGGGTAAGTAAATATAGAGAGAATTAGTAAGTTAATTTGGAAGAAATGAGGTAAGTAAACAAGGAGGGCATGTAGTAGGTAACAGCAGCCACATGTAGTCAGCCAGGCAGTCTGTCCGTGTGTGTGCCCTATTGGTTAGTCTCTCCTTCTCGCTTCCTGCTCAGTTGCTCACACCCCCACCTTCCCAGGACCTACACGCCTCACCTCCTCTGACTGTGGGATTTGTAATCACAGAAAAGTCTGTAGACTAATCCGTGGGAATTCCAGAGCCGTTTGCAGCTGCTCTAAATTGCTCCATTAAAAAATTCTTAGTGCAATCTACATTGTAAAACTTCATGTTTAACAACAAAACGAGCTTGCAGCAAGATGCCCATACAATAAAAGAAGAAAGCTTCACAGCATTTCCAAGAGATACGGTTATTCCAAAACCATTTTCACATCACTTTTTTTTTCTCCCATGAATAACTCCAAAAGGGAAAAGTTTCTTTCTACATTCCTATATTTTATTTTTAAAATTACAAATTGTATTTCCAGGCTTTTATTATCTAAAGATAAACATCCTATCTGCAAATTAGATTTTTTCCCGAGCATTGCTAGCCATGTATCTTTTGGATGACTCCAGGGATAACTACCATTCTCTGCTCAGGAAGTAGCCCAACTCCCACTTAGGAAATGATTTTAAGGAAATCACGGCTGCTATTTCACCATGGAGAAATATCATATTTTCACTGTATCAAAGGGATATTCCTTTGTTTCTTTTTCTATCTTCTTCACAGTGGGAAAAGTAGTGATTTCAGAAACCACATTGTCAGAGCAAGTCAATCCTCTAACTATAGAGGAGAAGGCTCTAAGAAACTAGTGCACTTAGAGACTACCTAATAAAAAAACTAAGAAGAAAGCCAACTTTTGATTTAAAAAAAAAAGTGCCAAGAAAAGCCCACACATTCATGCTATTATCACTTATAATAGCACGAAACACTAGAGAGGAGATGGCAGAATCACTCATTCAGGCCGATATTCGGTAACCCCACAAGGAGATAACCACCCGCATTCAATAAGCACAAGTATTTAGAAACTAAGAGTCCTTTCAGTAGAAAGCATTTGGGGGCATGAACACAGTACAATGCCATTAGCTGTTTGTTTATCTGTCTCATGGAATTTTTTAAAACAACTATCATTACTATCTCTGTACCCACAGATAGCTGGTAGAATGAATAAAGGAATGAATAAAAGCATTGTCCACATAATGCGATATAACTTTCTAGAAGGTAATTAAGTTAAATAAACTCTACCAAGTATGAGATATAATTATATGATATTCTACTGAGGAAATACAGTAGTACAAATATTGATCTATGTAGGACCTGTGAAAGAAGTAGAAAGAGCCCTGGACTCAGGAGGCTGGGGTGAGCCCTGCTATAGCCATTTAAATGGCTACCTGATCTTTGGAACTCAACTCATTGATTCTATTTCAGGCATATACCAGGCATTAAAAGCACAACAGGGAAGATAAGAGTCATGGTCCCTGCCTTCAAGTGTCTCATCAGCCTGGGGAGGGGAGGCAAACTAACAGACATCCCATAAAACAGTGTAATGGGTGCTATGACAAGGTTAAGGGTAGGATAGGATGGGATGGGGAAGGTTACAAGGCACTGCTCATGCTCCTGGCAGAGTAAAACAAATTCAGTCTTAACTAGGAGGAAAGTGGGAGGAGTTGAAGGAGTGGCTTACATAAAGGTTTCAATTCTATTTGGACTCCTTAAAAAGTGAGGCAGATTTAGGCTTCTAAACAAAAGGGAGCAAGGGTGGGGGAATGGGGAGTAATCCAGGCAGGAGGCACTGCAGGTACAAACGTCTCAAGACAGAGAAAGAGAAGCAGTGGATCTGTAACAGGAGGGTGTCACAGGGTTGTGGAGAGACAAGGTTGCAGAAGGAGGTAAAATCTTTTTTCTTATCTCAATATATTATGTTTTTATTGTGGTAAGTCCATTTAACCTGAGACCTAGCTCCTTCACTAACCTGTAAGTGTGGAACAAATGTTTGAGAGGAATTGAGTGTAACAGCATCCCTGGGCCTCATTTTTGTTGACTGTTGGCCCCATCTGCCATTCCAGAGATGGGTCATTGAGTTTATACAGCCAAGATGAACTGGAAGGAGAAAATATTTTACTCGATAACTACGGAGTATGCCATATATTCTCCAGGTCATCTTAAATGCACAATAAATTAATCCTTAATTCTTAATCAAATGATGGTCACTAATGTTCCCATTTGATTAGCAATCAGAAAGGTCATTTTTCCATCCATGTGTAAAGAGGTGGGAACTTATGGAGGGAACCAAGCCTCTGACTATGGCAGCTCTGACTCCCATTCATTTGTTTTCATTCCTCATGCCATTTGAGTTCAACTTCTGATAATCAGATCCTTAAGTTGCTCTGAGTGCCAAATGGATATTTTATTTAAAGTATGTTCTCATTTTCCATATGACTATGCTAGGAATGGAAACATGAGTGCTCCATAAGCCCCTTAATTAATCTTGGAGAATCAATGTGCATGACAGCCACTTAGGAAGTCATATATTTTCCATCTCCTTGGACGTTTCCAAAGCGCACACTAGCATAGTGGTTACAGCGTGGGCTCTATAGGTCACATCTGACCTCTGTGAGTGCAGGACTGCAGGCGGGGTACTTCACCTCTGTGAGGGTTGGCTTCATCATCTGCAAAATTAGGGAGCTTATAACTACTACAGGCAGATGTTGAGAAGATTATATATATATAGATATGAAATATGTAGACCAGTGAAAAGTACATAGAAAGTACACATAAACAATACATATTATGCAATGTGAATTTGCTATTCCCTTAAGAAACAGTTCCTTTCTTTCTCATTATTTGGAGAAAAAAAATCATTTTGAAGGTAATGAGTTGTCTTCTGCCAGTAATTTGATTACTGTCTAATAATAAACAGTGCATATAATGTGGCAGATTTGTGGCTTCAAATCAAGCATCTATACATAGAGGCTTTTCATTTCTATTAGTATCATACTCATACTGACTTGCATTTACAGCTTCCTAACCATAATGGCACACACTACTCATATCTGTGTAATGCATTTCTGGGGTTCCTTCTACGTACAAATTTTTTGAAATTCTGGAGTTTGCAGAAATTATATAGAGTTAAGAATCTTTAAAAAAATAGAGCGTTGTTTCTATGAAGAAACAACAGCTCTTATGTCATTTAAAGTATGACCCCAAAATACAGCCAAACATGAGGGTATGTGAGGTGTCCAGGGGACAGAGAAGTACCTTTCTCCTAATATTGTAGTTTCTTCCTCTAATATCTGTTGGCTATACTTTGGGATGAGGACAGCATGTGTAAGAATGGTTTTATTTTTAATACTGCGCTTTATTCTGAAAAAGATTTAAATAAGTTTACAAAGATGCAAACAATACAGCATGATATAATAATTGAACAACAAATAAAACATATGAAGAAAGGAGATAACGGATGGTAAATTAAGAGGAAGATAAACAAAGTATTAAATAGTAATGTGCACGCCAAGAAGTCTTCTGAACCTGATAGGAGGCCACAATTCTGATCCTCACAGGGTTTACAGGATCCATGACTTAGAGACACACTAGTTATGAGATGTCTAACCACTCCTTTATAGGACCATAGAGAAACCTTTTCCACAGGTCCTCAGAGAAAGGAAATCTGATATGTGATGCCCACAGCAACTTTCTTATGGCAAGCACAGTGATTAGTGGTCTTCTTCCTTTCTTTCTATTTTGTCTGATTCCCCTAAATACTAAGTCTGATGCCACAACACAATTCAACTCGAGAAATTCTCTAATGGACCAAAATGATACAGTCTAGTATGAGGCTTTCCAATAGCTTGTGAAGAGTCATCTGTACAAGAATAGACAGTGACAAGGAAATATGCCTTTCTGAAGGCAAGAAAATGTGGTAATGTGGTCAGATGATTCCTATGCCTCTGTAAGACTTGTTGAAGTGTCATTTGTGTGTATGTTTGTCTATGTGCTTTATATTCTAGAAACATAAATTGATAGTGATAGCACTTCAGTAAGTTTGAGTGACCTCAATCAAGTTAAAGAAAGAAGGATAACCCAAATACTTGAAGACTGTTAATAACACCTATATCATAGAAATTCTGCCTTTATTTATGGATCCACAGAGAAATGTAACGCTAAGCCAAACACTACTACCTGCTGGTAACAATGGCAATTCACTATAATGAAATGAACAGCAGAATAGTAATCTTGGGCCCTAGATGACCTTACTCTGTGACCATGGGCATGTCATTTATCCTCTCTGGCTCTCTATTTAATCACATGTAAAGTGTGAATGATGGACCAGTCATAACATTCAGCAATTATGGAACAAGCCTTTGTTTGATACATAGAATCAGTAATATGCATCAGCATCCCTTCTCTGCACAATGTGCTCATAATAGACTGTGAGGCAGAGTCACATGTGGACAGCTGATGAGTAATTTTCAAGTTTCTTAAATCTCTCATTTTTCTAGGGGAATCTCAAGAATGGAATGAGCAACAACATAAGTCAAAGGAACAGGGTTAGGCTTCTGTAGTCTTTGAATCAAAGCATCCACTTTAAAATGGATTTTAAAATATTTAGGCAGGGATTCTCATGATGAGACAGTACAAATCAGAGCCGTCTGCATATGTGATGGTGTTATCCATTCAGATGGACTGAAATAATAGTCATGAATCTCAGTTTCCCATCCCCCAGCTGCAGTCCCACCAGCCTATCCCCTATTCAATCCCCCTCCAGGCTAGCAGTCGAGCAGACTAGTTAAAAGACAATTAGTCCAATTTCACATTCTCTAGCAGCCGAAAAATTTCATGTTATTTCAGTCACAGTGGATGGATGCCAAGTTCACTGGAAGCAGCCCGGCTGATTTATCCAGTCCATTTTAATACTTTAGAAATACTGCTAAAACATGGCTGTCCTAATTACGCAGGGATCAACGCACAGTGTCCCTCTCACCCAGGATTCTCCCAGAAGGGCTGCAATCAGCTGCATTCCCCTTAATTTCACCATGCAATTCCAACTAATTTCATCCTAGTACAGTGCTGTCAGACAACTCCCATGCCTCTGCGGTTTTAATCGATTAGCTCAATGTCTCTATAATGCATCACCAGCTGCCAGGCACAGAACTGGACGCTTTGCAAGCATTTCAGCTAAAAGACAGTTTAATTACTACACCAGCATCTCAAAGGCATAGGCACAAAGCCTTGGAATCAAATTATTAAAATATTTGGTGTCAACAAGCCACTTTATAACTGAACAAACAATGACAATCCAAAAGATGAAAATAAGGAGAAAGTCAGTTTTTAAATTGTGAGTAAGCTTTTTATGGACTCTAATATATTCAAGCAAATAGACTGGCTTCAGCATTACTGCTTCCCTAAGGCCATTGTGTTCTTCGGCATTCTTTTGTGGCATATACGGCTACTGGGGACACTTGACAGACTTAGAACATTATCCTTCAATGGAACAGAAAAGACTGAGGTACCCAGCATTAGCAAAGAAACTAGAATTAATAAGTTACAGGTTTGATTACCCCATACTCACAAAGGACTGGCCTCTTCTTCATATATTCTGTAACTGTCAAAGTTTGCACAAGGAAAATTAAAATACCTGTGGTCAACGCATACTACTAGATAAATAAATGTAATATTCAAGCCAGAGAAGTTTTAAATTATATTGAAGTTAATCAGTTTCTTATGACAGGCTTTTTACCCATTCTGGGTAACAAACCAGGAAAATTGTGACAAAGAAGAAAAAATTCTTAGTCCTGACTTAATGATATGTACGGAATTGTGCCAAAATAAGCACAGAAAAAAAAATTTTTTTTGAGGCGGAGTCTTGTTTTATCAGCACAGCTGGAGTGCAATGGCGCGATCTTGGCTCACTGCAACCTCTGCCTTCCAGGTTCAAGTGAGTCTCCTGCCTCAGCCTCCCAAGTAGCTGGGACTACAGACATGCACCACTACGCCCGGCCAATTTTTGTATTTTTAGTAGAGACCGAGTTTTTGCCATGTTGCCCAGGCTGGTCTCGAACTCCTGACCTGAAGTGATCCACCTGCCTTGTCCTCGCAAAGTGCTGGGATTACAGGCGTGAGCCACCATGCCCAGCCTGAAGAAAAATGTTTAAAATATCTATTTCTAAATCATCTGTCACAAAACATTCTAAAGATTATAGTCAATAAATTTCCTGAGGCTATCAGGAAATCTAAGAAACCTACCATCTCCAGATCCTATGACAAGATGTCGAGTGAAGGTCTTTGCTTTGTTTGCTATCTTTCCTTAAAAAGGTCCTACGTAGTGTAGAAACAGAAAGTCACTGACTACAAAACAAATGGTTCCCAGAAAACCCTCAGACAAATGTATCCAGCTTCACTATCGTAAGAAGAGGAGAGAATCAAATGAACTCTTATCTCCTTAGTATCAGAGGCACAAATCCAGTTACAGACAAAAGTCAATAACTTGTTTCAACAAGAATTTGGTATATTTAAGGAGGAATGGTTTTACATTAAGTTTTGGTATTTTACTTTCACTTCTTGTAAATTCCTTATGATTACAATTGCTAACTGCATGACATGCTAATGATGAGCTATGATGGGCAGAGCATCTCGCAGCACAATTCACTGAACTTGAGTGGTGACTCACCCCCAACCACCCATGTAAAGAAGAGGACTAGCTACGTTACCAATAGTTAACTTTTGTAGTTTAATTTGAAGCAGTAGAATATCCTTTTTGTACTTTCTCAAAAGTTACCTGTTTTTTCCCCTTCTTCCTTTATTGACAACATATTATTGGCCCAGTAGGAACACCCTTTGTACTTCCTTAACGCGCTCAAAATGTTTCCATCTATGTTATATAATCCACACAACGTGGCATCAGAGTCAGTAAAGCAGCCTTTACTATTTCAATTTCATAGGTAAAGAAACAGAGACTCAGTGAATTTCACTGACTTTTCCGGTGTCTCATAGCTAGTGACAAAACCATGGTCAATGGTCTTCCAATGCTTGAAGATGCATGGAAGACCATGAGGTCTTCCGATGCTCATCATCTGCTTTCTCCTCAGTATTGGCATGGCTCTTAATCTTGGGGCCAACTGTAATAAACCTTTCTTTCATTTTACAACACTAATGCTTAAATCTTAAATATATAATTATAATCAATTTTGCAATTATTTTAATACACATATTTTTCTGAACATTACTTTTTTCCAAGTTTCTTATAAGTTGGGTGACCATACAATTTGTCACCCAAAAGGAGACCCTTGAGAGTAAAGGGGGTATGTTTATAATTACACTGGAATAAATGGGTGAAAACAGGTACTGGTCCCTCGACAGGTACCCACTACCAAGGAAGCTACTCAGAGATAAGCTTCTTGTGTGCTGAGACTCTCAGCCAGAACTCAAGAACTGCAAGGTAACAGGCCACGCCCATTCAGCATACATGCTTGCCTACACAGAGTGTTAGGCTGCAGAGCTTCTGACATTTGTTTTTCATTCATTTCAATAAAGCATATCAGCTGCCATTATTCATTTGCAATCTATCTTTGGGTCTCACAAGCATTTCAATTTGGGTTCCTCACTCTAATTATTAGGTTTTAAACTGATTTTTTTTGCAGTTCAAAAAGAGTTAAATACTGGCAATTTTGTGCGATTCAACCTGCTATTTTTAGCATTTCGGATATTTCATTCCCAGGGTAGAATACTTTGTATTCTGACATTATATAATGCAAGATCCCCACTATTTTTCTGAACTCTTCCTTCCCCCCAATGTTTTCTTGATTGCCTATGTGCTCTGAATTATGCTAAAAAGCTCTCTACCCCTATGCTTTTCAAATTCCAGGGTGAAAAGGTGATATGAATCACCTGAAGATCTTGTTGAATTGCAGAATCTGATTCAGTATGTCTAAGATGCTGCATGTCTAACAAGCTCCCGGGTAACATCAATGAGGTTGATTCATGGACCACACTTTGAGGAACAAGGCTCTACCCAGTATTGTTCTGGCAGAGAAAAGTTGTACTGGTAGCTTCATTAGCGATTAGCTGATGACTCTAGGCAAGTTAGTCAACTCCTTCCAACCTCCATGTCCATGTACCTAAAGTGACATCTATCTCATAGGATTCTTTTTAGGATGAAATAAGTTCAAAATGACTAGCATGGTGCCTGGTACATTATTAAATGAATACATTATTAAATGAAATAGTCATTATTATTATTACCTTTAACAAACACAAAGCAAAGAGGAGCTCTGCCCTAGGAGCTATAGTTTATCCAGAGATTTCTAAGTACGGTCCCGGAACCACCAGCATCAAATATCCTGAGAACTTGTTAGAAATGTAAATTCTCAGGCCAAAACTAGACCTACTGAATCAGCAACCCTGAGGGTAGGACACAGAAATCTATGTTTAATAAGCTCTCCAGGTGATTCTGATTAACACTGAAGTTTGAGAACCACTGGTACTTTTACATAGGAATAAGCTTTTTAACTTAGAAATATTTACAGCATAGTTATTTCATGGGTTTGACCTCATTTAACTGTGATGTTTGTGATTCTTTTCATGTCTATTATTATGCTGTTCTTCAAGAAGAAATCTTTGTGTCCTTTCTGCTCATGCAAATCACATACACACTCACATTAAAATTTTACGTAGAACTTCTTAACATTTTTTAAGATAAAAGCATTTACTTCAAAATGTGGTATGATATATTTGAGTTGAATATTACTGAACTTAGAATGCTTTAATTTAAAATCTATTTACTTTCCTTTTTTTGTCAGTCATGCTTTAGAGATATGCTCAATCTTTAAGTACTGTAATTAGAAAGTGAGTACCATTTATTCACACCAGATTGTAAAATTAAGAAGAGCTACAAGAATTGTTAGAGTAGTGGTTTTTATATCCTCAAAATGATTTTCATATATTTGTTGTATCTTTCATATCATTCTTTTTTTCCCCCTTAGCCTCCTTGAGATATTTTTTTTTTTTTTTACTTGGCTTCTAGGACTCTGAAATCTTCCTATTGTCCTATCAAGTCATTGGCTGGATCTTCCCAAAGTCCTCATCATTTTCTGATCTATAAATGTTGGCAGGTCCTACAGATCCTTTCCCAAAACTCATCCTTCTCTATACACTTATCTCTAGGTGACATCACATAGCCCTGATTGTAAATGCCAGATACATACTGATAACTCTGAAACGTATACTTCCAGCCCCAACCTCCAATCTTACTATAGACTCACATCCCATTGTACTGACATGACATCTCCTTAAATTTCATTTATGCAGGGTTGAACTCCAGATTCCCTCCATTCCAAACTTGTGTGTTTCCTAAGGACTTCACAATAGCTCAGGAAAAAGCTTTGGAAACAGCCTTGTCTTTCTTCTGTCTCTCAAATCCACATCCAATTAACAGATTATGCTGAGTTTAGCCTTCAAAATATACCCTGAATTTCATTCCTTCTCGCCCCCTTCACCACACCTTAGTGTACTCCACCCTTCTCTCTCTCACCCGAACCTCTGCAATGGTCTTCTGAACTAGTTTCTCTGCTTCCACTTTAACCTTTCTTAATACACTTTCCACATAACAACTAGTGTAATCTTTTTATCACTCAGATCAGGTCTATATCCATCTTGAACCCTCCCAACATCCTCCCTTCCCTCTTAGAAAACCCAAAGCCTCTGTCTGGTCCTGGCTACCACTCCAAACTCACCCATTTCTCATTCTGCTCCAGCAATTCCAACCTCCTTGCCTTTCCCAGATTCCATCAAGCCTACTCCTATGAGGGCTCTGCATGTTGCCCACTCTGTGGCCTCTTCTCAGGGATCTGTATCACTTGCTCCATCACTTCATTGAAGTTCCTGCTTAAATGTTGCCTCTCAGAGAAGCTAAACATTTGGCATCCCATCAAAAATGTCATCCTCTATTGTACTCTATTCCTTTTACCTAGCCCCTTATATTTTTATAGCACTTTCACTAATATCACATATGTATTTGTTGACTTTCTCCTCTGGCAGAAGGTAACTTCCATGGAAGCAGAGTTTTGTTTGGTTCATTTGCCTGTTCCAAGTACCCAGCATACAGTAGGCACTAAATAAGTACTTGATAATTCTGAAAAATAATTGAAACTCAAATACAGTGAAATGCGTATGGTAGCCAGTTAATCAGTGCCAGAGCTGGGACTAGAAAGACTTTTTGCTTGTCAACACCCATGCATCCCCCATTTGACCACACTGCCTCCACACTTGAGCATATCCACTGGGAATCAAGCAACTCTATAAAATAGAAATAAGCGTCTTTCTTTTGTTAATGGCTGGTATTTTTGTGTTTCTGGATTTTCTTTGTAAGAGAAAAATACTTGGAACACTATCTAAAATATCATCCCCTATTACTCTTTGTCACCCTATACTGCTTGATTTTTCTGTGTAGCATTTATCATGGCATGACACGTGCATTTGTCTATTTCTCTCTGCTAGAATGTAAGCTCTGGTGGAGGTATGGCTTTGTTATATTTACACAGTAGGCACATAGTAGGCACTCTATGAGTGCTTGGTGAGTGAATCAACAAATCAAGAAATTTTACAATCTACCAATCATTCTCTCAGAAAGCAGAATTCTACCTTAGAAGAAACAAAATTTTCTATGAGAAGAGTATTTATATGTTTACATTCTGCTGTCATAGTATCATTTATCTTAAAGCATGAGAAAGTAATCATTATAATTTCTGTTTGTAATAATTTATGAATTACCTTCTATATGCCAAGTATGATATATTCATTATCTTTGATCCTCACAAAAATCCCGTGAAATAATTACCATTATTATATTCATTTTACAGATGAAGGAATTAAACGAAGCTCAGGAAAAAAAAAAGAAGTAACTTGTTTAGGATCTCAGAGTTAGGAAGTGGTGAACTTGGGATTTATCCTAGAATCAACACTTTTGTGGCTTTGAAATTCATGAGTTTTTTTTAAAAAATTACTTCCTTAAAACTGGGATACCATTATTAAAAATAAATATTATTGTTCATAATGGGGAGATGGGAGGACTAGAACAAATGGTTGGTTTTGCATTTCCTTCTGGTATGGCAGAAGGTTATCAATTTCAGATAAGATCTACAAGAGATACTACGCAAACCTTGCAGACAGCCAAGGTAAACAAAGAGTAATTTCTTCCTTCTAATTACTCTGTTAACTGCATTCATTCCCATCCTCACTACTCCTGTGTTCTCCTAGTACGTATGTTTAACACTTTTTGCAAGTCACAGAAATAGTATATTCATAGCTCTTTCTCAACTTTCTCAGGTCAAATTAACCCTACTTTCGATGTAGACATGACTAACACATCCTAAGATCTAATGATGATGTAGTCATCCACACAAATGTGTAGGTGCTACCAACTGTTGCAGACACAGTTCACCTCAGAACAGACAGCATGAAATTGTAAGTATCAATATAGAGTAATCCAGTAAGGTCAAACCAATGTAGGGTACCTTTGGTGTTTTCATATGAAACTAAGTAGTGGGAATATGTGAATAACTTCATTGTGTGCTCTCACACCAAAAAGTTATAAAGCATATATTTATCATATCTAAGGACTCATATAGTTGTGTGGCTTTGATTTCTTAAAAATAAGATTTGTGAAATTATGTTTTGAAAAGACTTGGCCTTTGCTGAAACAGATCAAATAGTCAGATTATACTAATTTATTATGACTATCTACTTAAATTCTGCCATCAAAGCCAAACTGAAAAAGGAAAAAAGAAAAGAAGGAAAACAACCAGGAATATTGTCAATTGAGTCAGAATACTGTGAGTAGACAGGTCCTTTAAACATGAATTCCATCCTGGATGAATCTATTATGGATTTGACTTCACAAGGAAGCAAAATTACTTAATTCATTATCAACCTACCCTGATTTAGATCTATACATGTGAAAATCTCTGTTACTAATTTTAATTGCACTATTCCCTCTCTACAGGGTACTGTTAAATTGGTTTGGTGAAATAGTAGTGAATCACATCAAAGCGGTGGGCTACATTTTATAATATATCTAAATAACTATCCCATTTTCCCAGCATGTTGCCATGCATTTTAAGTATTAATATTATGACTCCAGTTTAGAAGAATGTAGCCTTTTCCTTTAAAATAAATTTTCTTGCTCTTTTAGCACTGTTAAAATTGGGCTGGATTTTAAGTGGCTAACGAGTAATAAAAGAGCAATATCTGCTGCAGGGAACCACAAAAAACAAGCTGGCGGGCACATAAAATATGTTCATGCAAGTCACTTGCAGATACATCATTCTGATACAGTAATGGTTTTTCCAAACTAAGTGGGCTCCCTTTTGTAGCTATACTATATTATCTGGATTCTTATTTTCTCTCTTACCCTTGGATCTTTAAAGAGAAGCATTTTTTCTCACATGCACATTTGTAAATTCAGAGAAGCAAGAAAGGGTCAAGAGAAAAGCGGCAAACTAATGATTCAGATTTGAGAACTTGCATAGGCACTGCCACTGTCGTGCATCTATGACTTCAATTCTGTGCACTGTTTTAGCTTCTCCAGCTAATGAAATGATAAAAGATCCTTGAACTTTTCTTACCTAAAAATGTAGCCCTTTAAAAAAGTTGCTAGAGTCCTGGCATCTATTTCCTTACAGGGAGGCACTGTGGTCAAAGGAAGATGCTTAGGAAGATGCTTAGGTGTGAAAAGCAGGAGGACTAAATTCCAGAGCCTCCCTAAACTCTAAAAGTCATTTCCTGGCCAGCTGGGAGAACATTCCCTCAGAGTATGGGTGTTTAGCTATATCACTTATGCAACTGAGATGACTCTGAGTTTTATAAAGCTCGCTCTTGGATCAGCTTAGGTAATGCTTTAAGTCAAGACTAAAAGGAGGCTAGTTATGAAGTGAGAGGAATAATGCATCTGAGAAGGGATGGGTCTGAACTGAGGCAGGATCTATGGAAACAGTGGGTAGCGGCCAATAGTAAAGATAATTAGGACTTGGAAGCCAGCTAGATATGGGAGGCCAGAGAAAAGGGGAGGGAGATTAGGATGGCAGGCAGTTAATTGATGGTAATATTAATAGGAAAGGAGATACAGGCTAGGAAAAGAGCATGTTCACAGACATGTTTACCTTGAGGTGCCTGGTGTTAAATTCAATTTAGCCTAATGCTGCCTCCTTACATATTCTAAGTCCAGCCTAAATGTTTCTCCGTACATAGTGAACTGTAACTGTGTAAACAGACTGTAACCTACTCTTGCACCAATCACTGTGTTTTGGCCAAAGGCAGCCAACTGTTCAAACCATATTCAAATAAGGCAAACACTGAGCTGTAACCAATCCTGCTGTTTCTGTACGACACTTGCATTTTCTGTGTGTCACTTTCTTTTTTCAGTCCATAAATCCTCTCTGACCATGCCACAGTGTACTGTCTCTCCAAACCTGTTCTGGTCTGGGGAAAGGGGGCTGTCCAATTTGCAAATCATTCTGTTAAATTTAATTAGTCTGACATTTTAACATCTTAAAGCTACAGGGAAAGAGTTAGGAAATTGGGGTCTAGAATTTAGATGAGAAATCAGTACAGTCAACCAGATTTGGGAGTCACTATTTCATTGAAAGTTTTTTCGTTGGACATTCATTCAGCAACCACTGAGTGACTGCTTACCACATGCCATGCACTTATTCCGGTCTTGGAGATACAACAAAACAAGTACCCCTGCCTTGACGTAGTTACAATCTAGGGAATATAGATTTGTTTATCCAGAGATTAAAGCCAAATCTATCATTTTTAATGAGTTTATTCTACATACAAGCCCTATAGCACTATAGCAGTGGGATATTCATGACCTTTTGTCTAAACTATTTGGTTTGACTACAGATTTGGTTTCTGAATCAGAGTCATAACCTTAAGTATCTCTTAGAAGGGCCAGATGAGAAATGAATGTTTACTTTTAAAAAATCACATAATTCTCTAGGTTGTTCAAGATGGAATAAATACTATAGCTTCCAATTTATAGATAAGTAAATGGGGCCTCTGAAATTTTAAATAACTTTCTGCAAGTCATAGAGCCTATAAAGAGCAGAGTCAGGATTCAAACCTAGATTTTATTCCACTTTTACAGCTGTTAAGTCCTACCCTGTGTGGACTGAGAACAGAAGAGACCTACAGAGAAAGGTTGAGAGAGGCCCCTGTTTAAGGGAGGCCAGCAGAAGATGAGCTCAGAACCAACGTAAGGAAGAAAGGGCCAAGAGATTTAAAAGAGGAGATTTGCACCAGAAACCAGTGGGAGACAGTGAGTCTGGGGAAGAGCAGGGGAGTCAGGGGACAGCCCATACAGTCAATGGCTCCCAGAGGAGTCAAGCCACACACTGTACAGACCAGCCACTGGAGTTAGAGATCAGAAAGTCAACAGCACAAACACAGGGACCGTCAGAACCCAGGACTGAGGAAAGATCCACAGGTGGCAACAGCAATTGAAAGAATATACTGAGTAATTTAATTGGAGAGAAAGTGGGAAGTAAAAGTGGAAATGCTGGGCCAAAGTAAGGGGAGGAATAAGTCAAGTTGACAGTTTAGCTGACATAATTCTGCTTTGTAAAACTGTAAAGAGATTTCAGATTCTTTTTTAAGCAAAACTGTCAGTATCACTACCCTTTGGTAGAGTTTTGTTTCTCCCAAAGTAACTGCTTTGGAGGAAGACTATTCACTTCTTGCAACGTGTTGTCTACCAGAATTCCAGTGACATTTTGATGAAACAAAGTAAATGTTTGTAAAATTAGCCCGGGAATGGTGGCTCACATCTGTAATCCCAGCACTTTGGGAGGCTGAGGCAGGAGGATCACTTGAGATCAGGAGTTCAAGACCAGCCTAACCAACATGGTGAAACCCCATCTCTATTAAAAACACAGAAGCTAGCTGGGCAAGGTGGTGCACACCTGTAGTCCCAGCCACTTGGGAGGCTGAGGGAGGAGAATCGCTTGAATCTGGGAGGGAGAGGTTGCAGTGAGCTGAGATCATGCTGCTACACTCCAGCCTAAGTGACAGAGTGAGGCTCTATCTCAAAAAAAAAAAAAAAAAAAAAGAAAAATTAAATGCAGCAAACATTCATTTCTCATCTGGCCCTTCTAAGAGATACTTAAGATTATGACTCTGATTCAGAAACTAAATCTGTAGCCAAACTAAGTAGTTTAGACAAAGGTCATGAATATCCCACTGCTATAATTATGAGTACTGTGATCAAGAAGGTGGTGTTCTTTGTGGAAGAAATGTACAGCAACTGAGTCTTTAAGAAAAGATTGCTGAATATTATATTAAAATCATGTGTACAATTCAAACCATCATTTTCCTAAGATGCTGAGCAAAACAGGATTAAGAAACATGATTTCTGGCAGGAGAAAACAGATTACAAGTGCTACACAAGGAGGCTGGCCCCAAGCCTGGAATTTGATGAGCACTTGAAGGCATCACCTTGATCTTCATCAGCTTATTCATTGTTGTTGAAAATTTAGTCACTTAATTTATCTATGTTTTGGAAAAAAGAAAAAACAGAACAACATCATAGTAATAACAATCAGCTTGATCTTTTTTTTTTCTACTTTCTCTTTGAAAAAGTCATTAAGGATCATTCAAGAGCCCATCCTTTATTTCAGATTACATTAATAAGGAATATAATTTAATTTTATAAATACCTTGTCAAACAACATTGTCCCCCCAAATGGATATATTACAGTACATGCCAGAACAGAGGAAGGTGAGATAGAAAAGTGCTAATTTAATTATGCTAATACTGCTCAAGTAAGTGTGGAACCAGATGGTAGAGCAAGCAAACCAGGGAGGAATTTTTTAAAATCAGATATTTTTTAATAAATATTTGTGCTCCAAATCTCTACATTATTAGCACTGGTGGAATTATTATCCTTTTTTAAGCATGTTATCTACAAGGCTGTTGGGAAGCTTCTCCTGGGGCTCCGAAAACAATACCCAAATGAAAGCCTCAGAAGCAAAGGACTCTTTCTGACCTCCTGCTCTCTCATCTCCGGCCTCTCCTTCTCCCCACCGCTAGCCACCGAAATCAGAATCCTTCTTCCCCAAGGCGAGTCATGGAAACCAGAACCCCCTTTCCCTGAAGCCAGCCATGAGACCTAAATACTACTCTCTTTCCCTTTACCTTTCTGTGTGAAAACTGGCCATAAAGAAATTCTCTGACCTATCCTGTTTGACTGTAGGACTTAAGACCCTCATTCCAAAGAGAGTCCTGCCTTATACCCAGGAGGAAGAAATGCTGCACAGAGAGGCCAAGAAGAATCGGAACAGAGAGGCCTTGCTGGTTTTCCCATTCAGTCTATGAGCCTTAGATCAGACCCTTTTTATCCAGTCATATTTCTATATGACTGTCCATACTTCTTTGCTGAACCTAAGCACACAAACAGATGGTTTCTCTGTATTTTGGGGCCCTCATTCTAAAGGTTCCCATAGTCATCTAAAACTACGATCAAATAAATTTCTATGCTTTTTATCCTATTAATCTTCCTTTTGTCAGTTGATTTTCAAGGAAAATTCAGAGGGTGAAGGGGAGGCATTCCTTTCAGCCCTACACTTAGAGGGTATTTGGTATTTCCAGTGATCCCCATCTTCTGCCTGCCATCCATCCAGAAAGCTGTTCACTTCTCAAACTGGCTGACCTGAGATATCTGCAGACAGGACACTGTCTATTCCAGGGTGGCCTGTCAAATAACTCATGGTTGTGATATGTGCTTAATAGGCTAAAGCCAAAAAGTTCTTTTAAAAAACAAAAAAGAAACCCAAAGCTGTTTTTAAATTATGATCTTCCAGGGGGAAAACATGTAATCTAGCCACCTTATCAATGGTCCTCATTCCTGTTCTGGTGAATTCTAAAAACCTATGTAATTAAGCTTTTTAAATACCAGAGCAGAATTTTGAAGTAGGCAGTCCATTCCATCTCTCCCTCTTCCACTTAATGCTCTCTTCTTCCCTCTCTCCCTCCCTCCATCTCCCTCTCTCTTGCACACACACACCTTTATAACTCGAGTGCCTTATTCATACTATGCTGTTAATAACTATAAATATCATCACCACCAGGTGGAATTTATCTTTTCCTCTTCTGTTCTCTTATTTTGTGGAAGTCCTTGGTGGTACGTGGAGTTAGGGTGCCTTTCTATTACTCCTTCCTTTTACAGGGTCGATCACTCATTCCCCAGCTGCTGTAAGTGCGGCTGCCAATTGTTTACAGCTGTATCCTTCTCTCAAGTATTAGTCTCTGGGAGCCAAGTCTTCTGGAAATGTCTGGGAGGCTATACTAGGAAGGAGAGGGTGGTAGGGGAATAAGTCAATGACTGACTTATCTGGGGTACAAAAGGCCAGCCACTTTCCTTAACTCCATGGAGAGTTTCTGCTCCAGAGCTCCCCATGGGATCAGACTGAGGCTGTCCTTCCCCTGCCCTGTCTGTGTCCCTCAGTCTCTCACAGGTTTCTCTTGAGAGCACTCCCTCACTGCCGCGCCTTCCCAGGAATCCCATCTTAGGCTCCGCTTCCAGAGAATCAGACCCCAAGACACCTCTGTTAAAATATAGGTAGTTGTCACTTTGTAATTTGCATAGTTCTGTAAATCATTGGTTGAATGAGTATTTCAGTTTATTCTTGCCCTCCCTCCCCATGCCCCCCTCCCTGCTTCCCTATTAGGACATTTGGGATTTTAACAGGTATTAGTGCCTTAAGATAAAGTCATGAAAATATGAATAAAGCTTTTTGGCATTGAAAGCCATTGTTTTGTATATCGGAGGCCATCTGAAGTCACGCTCGTGAGCTGGAACCTCTTTGTCTTAATTCATTCCTAACACCCTGACTTGCATTCTCATTTTCTCATTGTTTCCCTAAATAATTATTTGAGCCAAGAACCTAAAACTACTAAATAGTGTAGGTCAATAATTATTAAACCCTCAAAGTCAAGTCACCTTATTTGCACATTTCCTTATCTAAATGCTTATGTTTAGTTCCTGCTCAAAGGAGCATGTGATTAACAGAGTGGTTCATAGTGGTTCGAGACCTATTCTGACCTGAGTTCAAATCCCAGCTCTGCCACTTACTAAATTTGGGTGTTGGGAAAGATAAGTATATAGATACATCTTTATCTTCTCCATGCCTCTGCTTTCTCATCTATAAAATGAGGAAGACAACAAGGTACCAACTTAGGAGGGTGTTGTGTGGATTAAACTTCAATATGATAAAGTGTTTTCACTAAAGCCTGACAGAGGGTATTTAACAGATTTTAGCTATTTTAATTTTGAAATTTCTCAACACACTTTATGATACAATATTTTAGATAAAATAAGTCACTGTTTCCTAGGCGACTATGTATCAAGGTCCTACTAAGCATTTCTAAGCCTTGCCTGGAAATCGGGGAAACAAATGGAAGAGTGGATGCACTAGATTCCAGCTTTACCAGCAATACTTCAAGAAAGCATTAGTCTGTCATGACCTTTCACTTTAAGGGAATCAGTAATGACAGCTGGCACAGAAGATGTGAATTAGAGAGGCAAAAAAGCCCTTTCCAGGATTGCCTTCCTCCTCTGTCTCTCTCAGAGAAGCAAGGAGGGTAAAGACACAGAGAAAATATTACAATAGGGAATATCAACATCCTCCTTCAGCTTAAACGTGTACAAATGAGCTTTCAATTTCCCAATATCCATGACCTAGGCTGGCATGGAAAAAACAGAAACATCTCCAAGTTCCTAAGCTCCTTAAGAACTAGGGTAGAGGCTACGTCAAGTATATTTGGGCATCTTTCTCATAGTGTCCAACAAGTGATAGGCATATCATAGCTGACTGATAAGTTCCTCATGGAGTGACATGAAGCAAATCTGCAAACCAGTAGAGGAGTGGTTATATTTGAATGCAAAAAAAGGTACAATAAAGGAGAAATAAAGAAATCCATAGCAAATAAACATCAAAGACAAGGCCAATTGTATGGCAATGAAGAAAACATGAACCATGAGAAACCACAGAATAAAGGGTCCTGCCACCTCAAAGACTTGATAATTTTACATAATTATGTCTTACTATATTAGTTTTATTTACAAAATCTTCTGTGTAGAGATAGCATCTCATAAATTTATAAAGGAAGGAGTCAAAAAGCTAAGCTGGGGAAGAGATCAAGCAGGTCTGTATTCATTAAGAGAGAAAGCAGCCAGTGAGAAGAGCAGGCTCCAAGACTTGAGATCAAAAAGGCAGCAGAAATGCTGTCCTGGGACTGGGCATCCTCGTCCAATGGACAAGAGAAGGGGCTTTAATGGCAAGGTCACTGGGAGGTTAAATCACCTGGGGCCAAATTCACATAAGACCTACACCTCTTTGGGAAAGTCCCCTATCACAGGGCATTCTGAAACTTAGCAGCTGAAAAAAAAAATCAAGAAGAATATAGTAATTATGTTTTTAATTTTTATGTCATCCTTAGGCATACAGTAGGAGATAAAAGGCAACTTGTTGAATGGACAAGTAGATGCCAAATTCTTCACAACTCTGAGAGGAACTAGAGTGAGAATGACTGGCTCTTCACCATGTAGGAGCAAAGTGGCCAAGACTCACTTCGTCCCAATATGTGCCGATAGCACTCCTCTGCATGCCCAATGCTGGGCTCCATGTTTTGTTGGATTAAAACAAATTACACATGCAGATCCCCACCTCAGGAAATCTGTAATACAGTTTAAGGTTGTTACAATCTAGTCAGTGATTTAAATATAAAAAGATAATATTTTAAATTACTTCAACCTTAAATTCTTTTGCAAATTTTTATTTAGTGAGACAAGCTCCAGAAAAATGTGTCAATAAATTCTATTGTACCTTCATGAAGAAGAATATTGGCTTATATTATAAAGGCATATAGGGGAAAAAAGCTTAATTTCATGGTTGAGATTTCATAAGCATTTGGAGTGCCTACAAAGTCTTACAATTCATGCAAACACAGCTCCTCCCTGTTCTTAATTCTCTATTCTACATTTTGATGAGATGACAGAAAGGACACCAGATGTCTACAGTCCTCTCATAAGTCAAGATCCTTAAATGCCGGTGCTGCAACCTCAGCAGCATTAAATTTCAAAAATCTTCTATCTGTATATATTCACTTAATATATTCTCATTTGTACATTTATGTAGTAAAATTCACACCATAAAATATATAGAAAGTACAATGAGCTGGAAGGAATATCTTCTAGTGTTCTTAATACCCCAAGAATAGCCTGACCTTGATATGCCCAGCTTCCCCAAAGTCTTAAAATTATACAATGTGAATTGTGGCATTTAACTTATTTTATTCTATATGCTTTAAAATGCAACCATTGATTTTTAAAAGCCTTTGGGCAATATACAATAGCAGATTTCATAAACTACAGGGTAAAAATGACAAAGCCATAATAACAAATGTCAAGCTGGCAATTACCCATCCCAAACAATTCTTTGACTTGCTAAGTCAGATATTCCAAATGTGTCTCTTTTGGATAGAAAATGAGACAGAATTTTTTAAAGCAGCAACTTTCCTAACAGTCCTCTGCATTCAGACCTTTGATATTTATCTCTAAAGCTGATCAATAAGAGCTGTTGACAATACCCAGGATAGGAATGCAAATATCTGTAGTGGCTAGAGTACTAAGGGTCTTTAACATACAAGATTCCATTAACAGTGCTCTATAAAAATATTTGAGATTTCCTTAGGGAGTCTTTAACAAGCTCATCAGATGGAGAGATAAAGGGTCAAGACCTATACTGGCCATGCATTAGCTGAATGACCTTGATCAAATCACTCTCCATGAGGCTCAGTTTTCTTATCTCATCTGTAAAATGAGGTGATTGAACCAAGTGTACATAAGGAATATAGTAAAGTATCAGATACAGTAGGCAATAATTAAATTGTATTTAATTTTTAAATACTGCTTTTACTTCATCTGTGTAATTTCCTGAAGCAGTAAAATGGCAACCATATCTAAAATGGCATAATCATCTTTGGCTTAGAGGTGAGGATTCTCATTGATGGGTTATGGTGTGAGACTTGGAACCTAGATATGGGTTCTCTCTTCAATCTGAATTATTCTATTTTAGTCTCCTACAAAAAGGATAATTTTGGCTTAGCAATTGATATTTTTCTCAGGTATTCAAAGCTGTTGAAATGGTCCTAGGTGGGGGGGTCCACAAATTAAAACATATCCTTTCACTGATATCATATACAAAAAGGAAGGAAATCGTGCATTTAACTCATCCTTTACATTGTTTTAGCCAGTTGGGCCTCTTTAATTTCAGATTAAGTTAAAAGTGAGCTTCAAGAATGGGAAATGCAATGACTTCCCCAAAGGACATCACACTTTTATAAGAATTTCGCAATGTTAGCTTCTGAAGCACAAGATTTATCTTAGAGTATACTCTAAATAAATGTGTGTGTATATGTATTTATATATTTTTATTTATATTACATATTTATAAGTATATAAATAAGTGCACATACATATGTAAGCATATAATATATACCTATCTCTATTTCTTATATAAATATATATTATCTAAAATGTAATTTTCTTTTTTTTTTTTTTTTTTTTTTTTTTGAGACGGAGTCTCGCTCTGTCGCCCAGGCTAGAGTGCAGTGGCGCGATCTCGGCTCACTGCAAGCTCCGCCTCCCGGGTTCACGCCATTCTCCTGCCTCAGCCTCTCCGAGTAGCTGGGACTACAGGCGCCCGCCACCGCGCCCGGCTAATTTTTTTTTGTATTTTTAGTAGAGACGGGGTTTCACCGTGGTCTCGATCTCCTGACCTCGTGATCCGCCCGCCTCGGCCTCCCAAAGTGCTGGGATTACAAGCGTGAGCCACCGCGCCCGGCCTAAAATGTAATTTTCTTTAAAGTGCCATTAATAAAGGAAATCATGGACAGTGATTTCCAAGGTAATCTAATGATAGACTATCAGAAAGCCAACATAGATTTCTTTTTTAAGGTGTTGATTTAAATATTTCAAATAAAAAAGTAACAAAGAAAGTAGCAGAATATAGTAGTCACAAGCTTGGGCCCCAGATCTACATTGCTGACTTATGCATGCTGGCTCTACAATTTACCTTGGGTGAATTACTAATCTCTCTACCTCACTTTTCTCAAGAATAGAAAAATAGTACTTTTCCACTAGTACTGGTGTGAGAATTCAGTAAGTGAACACCTGTACAGCCCACAAGACAGAGCCTTATTTATCAAACGTTAGCTTTTACTTTATTTGCTGTTATAAAATGAAAAAAAATGTAATGCACTGCTCTTACCAAATATCACAGAAAAGGTTAAGTTCAAATCCATTGGCATATAATAGAGATTGTGAAATCCATAGGGAGAAAAAATATATTGTAAAAGATGAAGAAAATATGGCTCCTTAGAAAATTTTACAGAGTAGTTAATACTATTACTAAACTGAAAAGTAATGTCAAAGCCCATGTTTTAAGTCCACTTTATAGTTCTTTGAAGTGATGCCAGAGCAGAGTTTAGTGACAGAGTTTCAGAAGTCCGAAGTGTTAGGATAATTCTGGTACCCAGTTAGGGATGGTCCTTATTGCCACCTTTCCCCTCCTAGCCAAGGGGCTAGCCAAGGGACTAGGCTTGGATGAGTATCTCCTCATCACAGCAACTGCCTTGAATTAACATGAGGGACCTTGTTTCAAGAAAGCTACCAAAGAAGAAAAGAGTATTTTCAGTAGGTAGTAGTGATGATGGTAGCTAGAACTTAAACAGCACTCACTCACTCTGTGCCTGCCTTTCTGCTAGGCTCTTTTCCATATTACCTCAAGAAACATGACCAGTTACTGAGAGAAAATTAAGGAGAGAAACTCTGGGAACTCAGGAAGAATAATGGAAGTTGGGACCAGGCTACATAGCGCAGTTGGAGGCCTTAAGTCGTTGGTCTCTGAGGAACTCTCCAAGTGAGGAGACCAAGAGTGCCCTGATGAAGTGAGAGGCAAGAGGTCAGGCTGCCACTGGGCCTGATGGCTGAGAAAAGGAGAGGAAGGAAATGAACATCTGTAGATCACCTTCTATCACTCACATTTATAGTGTGAAATGATTTGCTAGAAGGAGAAGAAAAAAGCAACAGCTCAGCAGAAGGAGTTCAAGACAGATTTAATCCACTTCCCCAAATATCCCTAGTACCATTCAGACACTAACTCTTCTCATTATATCTACCTCTCCTAGTAAAATCTAGTTAAATCATATGAGTATAGACTATTAATAATCTAAATAACATCACAGTACACAATATTAAATGGAAGAATTTGGGTTTATTTTCTTTAAAACATCTGTCTGGATTATCATTCTCAAATCAGTTACTTTTTCTTTTTTTATATTATACTTTAAGTTTTAGGGTACATGTGCACAATGTGCAGGTTTGTTACATATGTATACATGTGCCATGTTGGTGTGCTGCACCCATTAACTCATCATTTACATTAGGTATATCTCCTAATGCTATCCCTCCCCCCTCCCCCCACCCCACGACAGGCCCCGGTGTGTGATGTTCCCCTTCCTATGTCCATGTGTTCTCACTGTTCAATTCCCATCTATGAGTGAGAACATGCAGTGTTTGGTTTTTTGTCCTTGTGATAGTTTGCTGAGAATGATGGTTCCAGCTTCACCCATGTCCCTACAAAGGATATGAATTCATCATTTTTTATGGCTGCATAGTATTCCATGGTGTATATATGCCACATTTTCTTAATCCACTCTATCATTGTTGGACATTTGGGTTGGTTCCAAGTCTTTGCTATTGTGAACAGTGCCGCAATAAACACACGTGTGCATGTGTCCTTATAGCAGCATGATTTACAATCCTTTGGGTATATACCCAGTAATGGGATGGCTGGGTCAAATGGTCATTCACAATTGCTTCAAAGATAATAAAATACCTAGGAATCCAACTTACAAGGGATGTGAATGACCTCTTCAAGGAGAACTACAAACCACTGCTCAACAAAATAAAAGAGGATACAAATAAATGGAAGAACATTCCACGATCATGGGTAGGAAGAATCAATATCGTGAAAAAGGCCATACTGCCCAAGGTAATTTATAGATTCAATGCCATCCCCATCAAGCTACCAATGACTTTCTTCACAGAATTGGAAAAAACTACTTTAAAGTTCATATGGAACCAAAAAAGAGCCTGCATTGCCAAGACAATCCTAAGCCAAAAGAACAAAGCTGGAGGCATCACACTACCTGACTTCAAACTATACTACAAGGCTACAGTAACCAAAACAGCATGGTACTGGTACCACAACAGACATATAAGCCAATGGAACAGAACAGAGCCCTCAGAAATAATGCCACATATCTACAACTATCCGATCTTTGACAAACCTGACAAAAACAAGAAATGGGGAAAGGATTCCCTGTTTAATAAATGGTGCTGGGAAAACTGACTAGCCATATGTAGAATGCTGAAACTGGATCCCTTCCTTACACCTTATACAAAAATTAATTCAAGATGGATTAAAGACTTAAATGTTAGACCTAAAACCATAAAAATCCTAGAAGAAAACCTAGGCAATACCATTCAGGACATAGGCATGGGCAAGGACTTCATGTCTAAAACACCAAAAGCAATGGCAACAAAAGCCAAAATTGACAAATGGGATCTCATTAAACTAGAGAGCTTCTGCAAAGCAAAAGAAACTACCATCAGAGTGAACAGGAAACCTACAGAATGGGAGAAAAATTTTGCAATCTACTCATCTGACAAAGGGATAATATCCAGAATCTACAAAGGACTCAAATTTACAAGAAATAAACGAACAACCCCATCAACAAGTAGGCGAAGGACATGAACAGACACTTCTCAAAAGAAGACATTTATGCAGCCAAAAGACACATGAAAAAATGCTCATCATCACTGGCCATCAGAGAAATGCAAATCAAAACCACAATGAGATACCATCTCACACCAGTTAGAATGGCAATCATTAAAAAATCAGTTACTTTTTCAAATCATTTTTAAATAAACCACTCCTATTTTCATTAAGAAAATTAAAATCTTCATTTTGGTTTTCTTGGAATATTTCTTTTATAAGTTAAAAGAACTCTTGGAATATTTCCTTTATAAATTAAAAGAACCTTCTTATTGAGTTGATGAATCTATAATTTAAAAAAATTGTAATAAAATGCCATGAATAATTGTGGAAAAATGAGAACAGGCAGTGTTTTGCTATTATTAAATATATCCAAGGTAACAATTTTAACATTTCATCATGATTTGATTGAAATCACTTAAATTGTGTGTCTACCTAATTTCAATGAATCAAGGTGAAAATACGACCTTGCAGGTCCTGGCATGCTGCTCAGTCAATCAACTTTATCATGCTCTGCATGTAATCCATCTGGTTGTGTACAGAACTTGAAGGAAAACTAAAACAATGGAGCAAAAAGTAGAACTGTATTCGCTACACTTATTTATTGGCTTATGATGCACAATGTGTCTTTAAAATGTAACTATGAGACAATCAATGCAAAATTAGGCAAAAAGTTTCTCCTGGGATTCTGAGTTTCTAATTACCGGATCTAGAATGATGAAGGCAGAGGCAGAAATACCAACACCATCAGGGTTGCATGCCTGCTGCTTTCTAAAAGAAATGCTGCCTCCCTTCAACTTGTTAAAAATTGTCCTCTCTACTTATATCTTTGGAATACATCAGGCTTAAAACAAAGCGGAGGACAGAGTCATTTTTAAAGCCGATGCTTTTTCTTTCTGTCAAGCTATTAGCAGGTAGTTTATTTGAAACTCTAGATGAGCTGTACCTCCTGCTTCATTACCTTTACCAAATACTGCACATTTCCAAAATTTGTCCCCTTGCTCTCAAGGCAAGCACGGACTCCTCATGATCATTGCTAAGCCCAAGAGCCAAGAATTCCTATAATAAGATAGATATCACCTCTATTTCCTCACATTGCTTTAGGATAAAATGATGTCTGAATTTCAAACTCTATTACGTTAAAATAGAAATAAAACTACCTAACTTCTTACATGGAAAAAGTATATTGGAGGAAAATTACTTTGACACATAAAATTGTTATGTCAAACTTTGTATTATGATGATCTGAAATGTTAACTTGCCAGTTACTTAACAGGTTTAGATTCTGAGTACCTAAAAGAGTCAAAATACTACCTCTTAATATTCAACTGAGGAAAATGTTTAAATGCAACATTAAAACTGTGAATAGTGTACATATAAAAATAAATAAATATATATATATATGTTTTTACTGGTACAATTGTTTTTCTGAAGAGTTACTATCTTTTAAATATATGTACAATGGATGTTCATTGCCATAAAGTATTGGAGTTGTTCTAAGTGTCTAGCAGAGTCTAATTTAATCTTTGTCTCCAATTCCTAACACCAATTTGACAATCAGAATAGCTTACACAAGAGCCCAAAAAGTCACATTAAGGGGAAAATGAGGTCATTTTTTTTTTAAATAAAAGCTTAAAGAGCTGAGAATTCTTTAAAAAATATTCCATTTGATTAAATTCTTTTAAAACAGTATTTTACTGAGAAAATATGACCAACTCAGGAAGAAGAATGAGAATGCTGGCTACAGAGAATTAACAGACAAACGTTCACTGAAGAGGTGGTATTTGACATGGGTTGTTGAAGAATTGCTAGCATTGAAATAAACAGAAGGAAGGAAAGATGGTATTCTAAGCAGGAAGAGATATATATGCAAAGGTATGAAGCAGGCCGATGACAGGTGTCTGTACTGTTTTCTTCATGCGTAAAAGAGAAACAATACTTTCTACTCTGTGAAGACAAAAATGAGTAGGGGATTTCAAAATATTTTGAAAACTCTGAAAGGCTATATAAACATAGGATTATCTTTGTAAGTATCATGAACTGACTTCGTTCAACAGGCAAAATATCATCATTTTAGGTTTTTGGAAAGAAAAAATGACTAAGAAGAAGAAATCTGTTAGGATTATTAAGCTAAAATAAGTGTTTATACAGATTGCAAGAGGGACAGAAGAGAGAGGTTAAAGAGATTAGATGAATGATATTTGATTTGTACAGACAGGAAATGAGGAGGACCAAGACAAAACTGTTATCGGTGAGAAACAGAAGAAAAAAATCTGAAATATAGTGTAGATAAAAATACCAGTTGAAAGTTTAGATGTTACAGCAAATGATCTGCTGCTGATGATTCTCAAATTTCAAGCCCAGGTGATTGAAAAATTAGCAGCAGAAAACTGAAGAGGCAATCTACTTGGAAGAAAAGAAAAACTTAATTTGAGTCCTGCCGCATAAAAATGTATGGGTGCATGGTGAGCTTTAGCATAACTCCAGTGTAAGACTTGGTTGGACTTGAATGGCTAATGTAGAATAACAGGAGTGAAAGTGAATTGTGGCCAAACTTAAAAAAAAAAAAGGAAAGGAAAACAAAGAAAAAAAAGTTGACCAGGGAGAGGGGCTTTCTTTCTAGAGATGTGTTTAACTCATCTAAGTATATACCAACAAATCATTTCCAGATGTTCAAAAATTTAAGTTTACTCTATCAAGGTACAAACATAAGGATCTAAGAATCTCATCTCATAACAAAGAAGTAACGTTACTCCTTCAGGAGAAGCAGTGGCTAGGATAAAGAAACGTGAAAGTCAGACATTAGCCACTGGGAAAAACTTACATACACGTAAGATGGTCATGCTGTGAAGGTGCCAGGGCAAACAAAATGCAGGCTGCATGCAATAGGCTTTTGGTTGTCAGACCACCTGGCCCATTTGATCCAGCCCCCAATGTCTGTTCAGGGAAACTGCCCTGTGATGTTGTTTCCTCCTCTTTTGCTCTCATATCCCACTGAGTGAGTCAATCAGATTCATATCTGATTTCATGGTTTAGATATTGCTGCCTCAAAAAAAAAAGATGTTGCTGCTTATTATTTATTTTCACATTTTAAAATCAATACATAGTTGTGGTCAAACTGGTTTTTAACTGATTATAAAGTTGGCATTTTTAGCATCTATCACAAGCACCATGTTGTGTCTACAGACAAGGTTTCATGCCCTTATTCTTTCTTCCCCACTTTACAGCTTGAGTCTTCTCTTTAAAAATAAAATGAACAAAATCTTTTAAAATATGACTTACAATATGTCTCCCCCTCAAAATATTTTTCAGTATTGCCTATCACCCATTTTCCTTAATATGAATTTCAGGGTTACTGTGAATATTAAGTGTGATTATAATTTATGCTTATGTTTTATTTTATCTGTATAAGAAATAGCTATCAGGAATAAAAAAAGAAGCACTTAGAAAATATTTTAAGTGAAATCATATAATAAAGACTGTATTTCTATTCCATGAGTAAGCCGAGGATTTGATTGGTAGTTTAGTTTGTGAATCATCTTATGAACTGGAAAATTAGAAATGGGTGGTCAATGACACTTTTTGTTGTAGTCTTCTACAAAGAAAAAAAATAAAATGGACAGAAGGAGATAAAAAATCATAGCTGATGTTTCGAAGAGACAGAACTAGGAACCATAAAGCTCAAACCCTGAGCCTGAGGGGATAAAAGGCAACATTCTCTGCAAACTGACAGAAAATCAGATTCCAGAGTGAAGGCAATTCTTTCCTAAGTATAAAGAGCTACAGCTATTTGGCCGGGCGCGGTGGCTCACGCCTGTAATCCCAGCACTTTGGGAGGCCGAGGCAGGCGGATCACGAGGTCAGGAGACCGAGACCATCCTGGCTAACATGGTGAAACCCCGTCTCTACTAAAAATACAAAAAATTAGCCAGGCATGATGGCGGGCGCCTGTAGTCCCAGCTACTTGGGAGGCTGAGGCAGGAGGATGGCGTGAACCCAGGAGGCGGAGCTTGCAGTGAGCCGAGATCATGCCACTGCACTCCAGCCTGGGTGACAGAGCAAGACTCCATCTCAAAAACAAACAAAACAAAAAAGCTACAGCTATTTATGATAAAAATGAGTATTTTCCTCCATTCAAATCAGACTTAGTTGGAAGATTTATAATGAGAGGTAAAGAGGAAATATGAGGATGACCCAGGAAGGACTCAGGCATGACATAAGATGAAGTTAACATGCCCTTGTGATCAGATTAGGTCCTATGAATACTCACAACATCAAAGCAATTAGCTGTATATATTTCACATCAATGTATGGACAATTCCAATGAATCACTAAAGAATTCTTTTCTTCAGCTTTCCATAGTCCCACCTACATTAGCTTTACCCATTTGGAAAGGACAAAGCTAATCCTACAACCTAATACTATGTCTACTTTAAATTGCTACTACTCTCTTAAAAGAACTTGGCAAACTATCAAGTCAGGTATTTTAACTTTTCTTCTTAGACAGTGTCTCACTCACTCTTTCACCCAGGCTGGAGTGCAGTGGTGTAATCTCAGTTTAATGCAACCTCCACTGCCCAGGTTCAAGCAATTTGATTCTCCCATCTCAGCCTCCCAAGTAGCTGGGACTACAGGTGTGTGCCACCACACTGGGCTAATTTTCGTATTTTTAGTAGATATGGGGGTTTAACATGTTGCCCAGGCTGGTCTCAAACTCCTGACCTCAAATGATTCGCCCACCTCGGCCTAACAAAGTGCTGGCATTACAAAGGTGTGAGCCACCGCACCCAGCCTAACTTTCTTAATTTCATAAGTACCTTAGCAGCAAAAATAAAATATTAAGTTTATTGTTCTCAATTACTTTGCTGTGCTACTCTCCAGAAGTGTCAGCCAAAATAAGCCTCATATTTCTGCTGAATTTAGGAAGTTCTGTGAAATGTGGTTAAATCTCTTGAGATATAATCTCTCTATCATACCACCCAAAAGTGAAATCAAGCCAAGTATAATCTAAAATGATTACTTTAGGATTACTGGCACAAAATATATCCTTGAAATAGTATTGTGGCACTTCTCCTTTGTAATATAATAGGAAAACACACATTAAAAGACAAAATGGCACAGTTATTCTTGGGGGTATGGAAATGAGAGTAACTTTTATTGTCATAAACTATCTTTCCCTGGAGTGACCTGTTAATGGTGAATTGTGGAAAACAGTCACATTCAGTGGTAATGCACAGAAGACGTTTTGAGGAACGTAAATGTACCTTATACTATTTAATATTTTCAAAAGCGATTTACTCCTATGGCACACTTTATTCTTCATTTGAACAAAAAGCAATCCCATCAGCACACCTGTATGTAGATACACCTTTTAGTCAAATGGAATAAATTCAACTCCTTAGACTTACTGAATACAGGTATTTCACCAGCAGCTCCATATTTTAGGTCTGTTTCAAGGACTAAAGAGCTTTTTAAATGCTATGGTAGGGTAAGGCCAGGGAGAAAGGGAAGAGAAATTACCAAAGAGGGACTCATTAAGGGAATAAAACCCAAGGCCTGGAGAACCCTGGAGTTATTATGGTGAAGGCACCAAGAGAAAAGGGTCAGCTGAGACTCCCCTAAGCCTGAGGAAAAGAGGTAAGGGTTAGTGCAAATAGACATACCCACAGACATGCAAGCAGAAGCCAATGGCATTCATGCCTGGCACCATCAGTTTCTGGGAGGCGATGGAAGGAAGATCATCATCTGTTAGGAAGAAGGAGGGTTGGGACAGATAGGATTGGGGGTACCAGGAAAACAATCATGTCTGGGAGTGGTGCCCAGTGGGAAAGAAAATCAGCTAACCAGGAGTATATGAAAGGAACTCTAAGTGGATCCAAGCCACAAGCCAATGTTTGAAACTCAGTCTGAAGAGGGATCTATTTATGAACTCAAGTCTGCTTCCAGACCTCTTTGTCACCTTGCCTTCCAGGGGTCTGCTCTCCTGTCTATAAAATGGGGATGATATCTAAATGACCGCTGAGAGCCATCCAGGTCTAGCTTTCCATATTTTTTTGCTTAACATTTCATTTATTCTTTCAAAGAACAATGTAGAGTATGTCAACAATATTGACATTAAGATTATGCTGGAAAACATAGAGCCAAAATTATTCTGTAATAAACTATTAATAATATGTAAGTCTAAAATTATATTGTGTTTGTTTAAGACAGAAGGAAATACAGTTAAGATATACGTTCAGGTTGAAGGGGAGGAAGTTCTAGCATATTTATGTCCAAGTTTATGTTTTTGTAATGAAAAATTATAACAGCCAGTGTAAAGCAAAAACAAAATCAATCTGTTTTGAAAGGGTCTCCCTGGATTATATTCTAATTCATCACAAAATTAAGAACAAACTGCAATTGATAATGCTTGGGGTAGATCTTAAAATCTAATTAGTGAAATTACTAGTAATTCACCATTTCTTAGATTTAAATTGGGTCCTATTACTATTTATAATTTATGGAAACAAAATCAATCAAAATAATTACAATCCAATCCAAATGAGGGAAATTATTTATTTATACTCTCCCTGAAAAGAAAGAAACTTTTTCTATGATTAAATGCATCACTTATGAAACCAATTTCTATAGTCAAAATGGATAAGGCTTTATTGTTTTTGTTGTTAAGGGACTGAAATCTATTATAAAGTATAATGTGACACACAAACTATTATGACTTGTAACACTGGTTCTCTTACACAAAACTACAACTTTGGTGGTCAGGCTTTACCTAAATTATAAATATTTAGACAAATGCTATATGTTACTTAGAATATAAACCTACAAGTGACTCCCATGGTAATCTATTGGTTCTTATTCTAACAAAACAGGAAATTCTTTTATGAGTAATTTTAAATTTAGAAAATTATTCCTCTCTATACTTGAATTTACCTAAACAAATAATTTCTAGCTATCCTTTTAGCCTAAAGAGCAACTCTCTTTGAGGTCATCATTTTTTCTTTACAACTAACAATAACCCACTTTACTGACCTGAACCTTTGTAAACCATAGATACGAGACTCTCTCCTGGTGTGTTAATCAGTCAACCATCAATCCTCAATAAATTCCATCTAATTGCTGGCATCTAGTGAAAGACATCACACAGGACACTGGGGAAGGATGAGACAAAGACCTTAACTGTGAATTTGGTTTTCCAAGACTAAGCTATACCATCTTCAGAAATCTGCATTTGAAGGTGTTTATGTACAACAGGGTGAGACCAGGCTGAGTCACCCTACCCCACATTGGATGAGAGAGCTGGCCAAAGTTAAGGACAAAAACTATAATCATGGAGAAGAAAGAAACTAATAGCCCACTTGGCAATTGAGCCTCGGAAAAAAAATACACTTTAAGTGGTTTCACCGGGTCTCTCCAGCTCAAATAGTCCAGGATTTATAAATACTCTAGTCCGGGTTGATCTGGTTCATATTGTAATTATTATAATTAGTACTAAAATACAGCTATTGAGCATTCATTTCTCTATATATTAGTTTGCAGAAGAGTTGCAAATTAAATGAGAGTGAATAGTTTTACAGATGCTGACATGTTTACAAAGTTTCACCATGCTTAAAAGAATTACCTAAGAACAACACTGGCAAGGTATCTTCTGATTACTAATTTATCTAAACATTCTGTTCATATACTATCCAAATTACTTTCAACGTAAAGACAAGCCTTAAGCAATTTCAAAACAGGGTTATTTCCAACGCTCCTATGTTAGCCATCACATGCTAGGGTTGGAAAGAAACATATTACTGAACAAGAACAAGGAAAAGCATACTTCCTATTCATACAAGCTTTTGGCCTGTTTCCAGTTCCAAGTTTTCCTGGCCAATATATCCTTAATACTTTTCCAGAAATGAGAAAAGAAGTTAACTGGGTCAGTCTGTAACTAGTTTTTTTTTTTTACAAATTCCTCCAATGTTTCCAGAAATATTCTAGCATCTCCTGACATAGTCCATGAATATATATTTCCATAGATTTTCACTATGACTTATACCCAAGACAAAAGAGTTTTCCTCATACATACCTCTGACATTGAAGAACTTTAACCAAGTTATGAGTCATTTCATATTTGATAATTCCTCTAGAATTTTGGCCAATGAAAAATGTGACTGATTCTGTAGCCTGCTCCTTCCTTGCTTTTTCCCCAATGTTTGCTTAGCTGCCTTTGGTATTTTTCATAGCTATTGTATTATATAACTTTATAAATGGCTTTTATAACTGGTTGCTTCAAAGAGTGATTTTCCTGAAACATTAAGCCATTCTTCAATACATAATTAACTTAATGAGCACCTACTGTGCCAGGCACTACCTTAGGCTTTGAGGATAAGGAGATAAAAGGCTTGAGGAGGGTGAAATGTAAATAAGCAATAAAAACATACACAGGCTGATAAGAGAGTACAAAGGAAGGACCCCCTAATCCAAGTCTTAAGAATGAGGATGGGGAGTTCAAGAGACCTCATCTGAGTATCTGAATGGACACTGGAAACACAAGTCATCCTGCTCAATAGAGTGCAAAAGAGGTAAGAGAAGGTAGAATTCTCTTTGAACTTCAAGAAGTGTGTTAAGGCCAGAAGGTAAGGTATAAGTTTAGGACAGACAGGACAGAAATCCTAACAGATGGGGCTAGGAAAACAGATAAATTCTAGGTTATAAAAGGCCATGAAGGACTATGGAAGCTGCCACATGGAAAATTGGAATTGAGGATGGGTAGGAGAGAGGAGAGACTGCATGCAAGGACCCCAGTCAGTCTTCAGCATCAGTCAGATGAGAAAATAATGGTAGGTTTATGTAAAGCAGAGAGGATGAGGACGGAGAAGAGCTGATCTAGCCAACTTGAATAAGAAGTAGAATGTGAGGTTAACTTCCCAGTTTCTACTTGGGTAGCTGGGTGGATAGTGATTTCTTCTACTTAGCTAGCCAACATGGGAGGAGAACTAGGTTTTAGATGATACTGAGTTCAGCATCCAACCTTTTGAATTTGAGAAGCCTATGATAGATCAAGGCAAAATGCACAATACAGTTGAACATCAAGACTTAGAACTCCAGAAATAAATCTAAGGTAGGGGTACAGAACTGCCATGAATAATTAGGTAGTGGGTAAAACCACAGAACAGAATGAGATCACCCAGTCAAGGCATGCCAGAGTAATAGAAACCAGGGATATGTTTATATTTAAGGACATATGGGGAACATAAAGTCCATTAAGGAACATAATGGGTGACTCATCGTTGAAGGCATAAAACCAGATAAAATGATAATTTGAGCCCAAGAGAGAAAAGTACCAAAAATAAATAAGGTAGTAATAAGCGGGGTGAAAAATGGCAGAGTGGGCAATCATAGGAAATGGAACCCAGGAAGCTTGATTACCATTGGGAAATCAGTTGTGAGGAGTTGCTTCTCATAACGGGCAAGTAATTTACTCCCTAAAAACTGACTTGTGCTAAATAAAAATCACAAGCTTGGGAATCTACTAGATGAGCGTTTTAACTCTGGTTCCTTCAGTTACTAGCTGTGTTTAAGTAGAAAAGTTGTTTAATCACTCTATGCCTCACTTTCCTTGTCTCTAAAAAAAGAAAACAATAACCGCATCATTGGACATGGAGAAAAGGGAACATTTATACACTGTTGAGAATGTAAATTAGTTCAGCCTTTATGGAAAACAGCATGAAGACTTCTCAAAAAAACTGAAAATAGGACTACCATTTGACCCAGCAATTCCACTACTGGGTATCTACCAAAAGAATAATACATCATTATATAAGAAAGACACTTCCGCTTATGTTCATCGCAGCACTATTTCCAATAACAAAGTCATGGAACCAACCTAACTGTCCATCAATGGTTGACTGGATAAAGAAAATATGGTACTACATGGCCATAAAAAAGAATGAAATCATGCCCTTTGCAGCAACATGGATGGAGCTGGAGGCCATTATCCTGTTTTGAACTAACTCAGAAATATAAAGTCAAATACAGCATGTTCTCACTTATATGTAGGAGCCAAACAATGGGTACACATAAACATAAAGACAGATAATACAGACTGGGGACTCCAAAAGAAGGGAGGGTGGAAGTGGGGCAAGAGTTGCACAATTACCTATTGGGTACACTTTTCACTATTTGGGTGATGGGTACACTAGAAGCCCAATCCCCACAAGTATGCAATATACCCATGTAACAAACATGAACATATACCCCCTGAATCTGAAATTTTTTTTAAAAAAAGGTAACTTTTCAGAAATCAAATAACATATGTAATAATAATGAAAAGTAAGGTGAAGATTGCACAACTCTAATAAACTTTAAGACAATGTAATCAAGAATAACCAAGAAAAGAATAACCACCACATCATGCGGTTATTTTGCATATTAAATTATTAAGATAACATATATAAAAATACCTACTACACTGTCTAGCACAGGATAGTCACTCAACACCTTAGTTGCCTTCTTAGACACACATATGAATAGATACAAACCGGTCAAACCTAGAGAAGACATCTACCCTGAGTTGAGTCTTCATTCAGCTACTTAATTTGAGTATCATTCTATAATGAACCAAAGCTATATCTGAGTAACTTGCAGACTCACAGGAAATAAAATCGGGTATCTTAGAAATGCAGTCCTATGGGCTGTACCTGATTCCATGAAAGTCTTCATATACCTCACAAGGATGAGCAAATTGCTCATGGTCACTAGATAAATCACAATAGCTTGTCATGAGTTTTTTTTAAAAAAAAAAAACAAACACAGAAGTAGATCCTAACCTAATGGGTTTATTACATGCACACACACACACACACACACACACACACAGACACACACACACACACATGCAAACACCCACAAAAGGTGCAAATACCCATCAAGTAATAAACTTATCTCTTTAATTATGAATCTGAGGCATGAATAAAGAAGTAAACGTAGACAATGAATTGCAATGTGCTTCAACACCAAGGTCTGAAAGAAATTGGGCCAGGTCCCCTCTAAAAAAAAGAGAAAGCAGAGGAAAATTTTAAAATTTAAATTTAGAATGCAAGCTAAAGCCCTATAATGGTACTAGACTACTTCATAGAACTGTGATTCCATGTGATCAAATAAAACATTATTACAATAATATGAAATTGAAGCAAGGACATAATGCTTTTGTGATTTAATACCTTTTAAGGCTATTTGTTGAATTATAAAGATTTTTTTCGTATTTGTTCTGAGATAATGTTTTTGTTATGTAGCATACCTGATTTAAAAGTATGCTATCCTCACTTCCAGTAGAAGAAAAAATATTAAATATAGGTAAGTATAAAAAGTAAACAGTTGGATTAAGGACGCAGATGAACAACACATAAAAAGTTGGAATGATTTCAGAGGAATTGCCTTTTCATTCACTGGTCTCCAGGCACAGAAAGCAACACGGTGGCTATAATCATACCCAATGCAGACATCACCGGGCAATTCAGTTTATTCAGAAAATGCCCTCTTAGCAACATTTGACTTCTGTATATGGGGATACACCCACCCAACCCTAAGCAATACACAATTCTGCAAATACATAGCATTAATTTTGTTTTACCCATCTGACCCCTTAACTCATTCACAGCCAAAGTGAAAGGACACTGAGAAAAATGAAGTTCTGTATAAGAAAAGAAAAAGGAAAACGGCTAGGAAAACAATCATGCTGAGTAGTATTGATAAGCAAGATTGATGGCTTCAGATTTCTCTTTGTGTTTACTGACAAAAGGCAGCATGCAGTAGCAGGCTCAGCTTGTTCCAATGAAAAATGAGCAGGGTTAGTACATTGCCTACCTCCAAAAAATGTTTTCCAGAACACCAGCTATCTGTTTCTGGTCTAACATTTTCCATGCCCAATATATACTGTATTTTACCTTTGGTAATACAGTTAGAATTTATACCCATTTTGAGAAGTATAAATACATTTATTTGTGCATTTGTTTGATTGTTTCAAGAGTAACAAGACCTTGTGAATAAGGGTAGGTTATAAAAGACATTATCCATGGTATTTACGCAACCAAGTATGCACATGAATTTTTGGAGAGGAAAAAAATAACCCTACTCAAGTAGTTGGTTTCATTCCTATACTTCAAACATTCCTATACTTCAAACACCAAAGGCTGAAAAATGAGCAACCGTAAAACAAAAGAGGAAGGAAAAAAAGAGGATCATTCATAACCACAATCAAGCATGAATAATTACCAATTTTGAATGTAAAGATCATTCAAATCAATGTAACTGATGGATCCTCCACATAGGGTGCAAGTCAAAGTAAACAGACAGTCCACTTTAGAAAGTGTCTAGTGAATTGATTTAACAAGTTTAATGCGAGCATCAGTGTGGGGCTATTACTGATCGTAAGCTTTACTGATGTTATTTGTTCGCTTGGAAAAATACCGCTCTTTGGAATGAGCACATTAAGGCTAAAATTGCAGAGAAAACCCTATTACAACTTTATTGCTGGCAAATTGGAACCAAACCTTGTCTGTATATCAATTACTTAGAGTTACCACAGAGATAAATCCTTTTTTTCCTTTTTTTCTTTTGTATGTGTAGGCTCAATCTTGAAGACAGCAATGAGAAACTCCTTATTATACCCTACCAACATCACTAGGTTTTCTTAGCAATTTCAAGAAATTGTCAATTAAGTTCTTTTTATTAGGTTCCAAAAGCTGTTAAGTCAAACACAAATCTACCATAAGGCTTGTAACAGCATGTTATTTAGGCACATTTCAATGCTTCACTCTCATTATCTACCTACCCCGATGTAACTGCAAAGTTCCTGTAAAGTAAAGGAGTTTCTTATTGATTATTTGGGTTCACAGAAATTTGGAGTAAGTGGCCACTTGTTTGTAGCAAATGCTGTACCAAACTCCCATTCTTATTAAAAGTGGGGACGGAACAGTAACAATTATATATGTGTACGTAGGGATGTGTGTGTGTGTGTGTGTGTTTGTGTGTGACAGATTTGCTTCCAAACGCGTTACAATAGAGGGACTGAGTTTGATGCAGTTACCCGGTGTAGTAAGCATTCAAAAAGCATAAACGCAAGGTTTTCAAATAGTGGTACAAATATATCCATTATTTGCTGATTTCACCTGTGAACTGTGAGATCATTAAAACACAGCATCAATTCATCCAGATGGCAATTGATGACAAAACTGCACTGTAAAGCGGCAGGGATTACAGGAACATGTAAGCGGTTGTCCTTCTTGCTCCCTGACCTAAGAAAGAGTAAATGCTTTGAAAAGACAATCCTGCAGGTCCCCAGGAAGAAGGAAAGAGTTAGTATCCTTGAAAGAGCAAAACAATAGAGGTGCATAGAGGTCAGCCCCAGAGGCAGCTGCTCCTTTGACCTTCTAGACAGACAAATGAGGCTTAATAGGAAAGGGAGACAAAATGGCACATAATTCTAATGAATAAATATGGCCCAGTGCTATTCAGGAGTCTTGCACTGAAGGCATTCCATGACATACACATTTCAGATGAGACTGTTAGGAAAGAAAAAAAAAAGGTGGGGGGGACGGGAATTAAAATGGAGTAAAGTAGATGAGCACCAACTGAAGAATACTATGTTCTTCAGTTTGACTCTTCGAAATAATTTTGACTATTGACTTTGCTTTGGAAAAAAGGCGAAAAGTAAGAATAAGTAGTGTTTACATAATCTTAAATCCCCTGCCCTACTTACTCAATAAAAATGAGTACTGTTCTAATCTTTGAAAATTTTAACAGTCTCTGTAAAGATTTAAATTTTTATTTAACTTATTTCCTAAGACATGTCAGTCAGCAATTTGGGCCTGACTTGTAGGGACTGCAAGCTAGTAGGGTCAATTTACTTCCACGGTATACATTCAAATTTAGTCAGTACTTTAAGCCCAATTCTAAACATAACCCAACTCCTGAAACAGGAGTCAAAGAATAACATGAAGAAAGTATGTATGCCACAGTGAAAAAGCAACACATTTGCAGAATTCCAAAAGGCATCTACTGTGCTCTCAGATTTTCACTGCTGTGGTTTTGTAAGAATTGTTTTATTGAAATCTGACTTCAAACTTAGGTTTTCACAGCATCCTGCTGTAGCCTGACTACTTGGTCACAGGCTAACGACATTTGAAGAGGAAGAAGGTCAAAGCTATCATTATGATGGTGACAACCAATCACAGTGGGAAAAATAAGTTTTATTTATTACTGTTAATACAAGAAACCTTTACTGTGGAATATAATTGCACTGTCACTACACACCAGAGATTTTTAATCCCAAATCATTTCAACATATTTTACAGTTCATTACCTTTCCAGCTAGATATAGCAAGAAAGACTCTCCTGAGCCTATACAAAAGCATTAAAAAATCTACTATTTTTACACTCATATTTTAACCACGCCAAATACTGAATGTGGAATTCGAAGAGGTGAAAAACTTGTATATTTCAAGTGAACACTGGAATAAAAATATACATTTCATAATCAATTTTAAATCTCTCTGCTAAAGATTAGAACATCCAAAATTATGAATCATGAAAAGAAGTGGAGGCTGTTTAACATACTGGTAAGAATTTTAAATTGTTTTTATGACAGCCAACGTGGCAGTGTCCAGACTAAACAAGACAGACTACAGACCTTGCCAGCAACATACACTATCCCGCAGTTGATACAAAGTTATGTTGCCTTTAGGAAGAGATTATCTGTTATGATTCTCATAAGTTCTAATAAGTGTCACTGTGAAAAGGTAAGCAGTTGTATCACTGTGAATTTGGTTCAGTAAAAACCTATCACTTGCAGTCATTTTTCACACATTGTAGCTCATGCATCTTGCCCTGCATGGATTGAACTTAGCCTTCATCACAATTTTGCCATGACAGAAGTTGTCTAGTTAGCTAAACTATATCATGAAAATAGAATTCACTTTCTAAACACTCTGGATTCTGCAAACACTGCCCTCCTGGGTTTGGGGTGCTTGTCTTTCCAGGTCTATAATGAACCTGAGAGCAAAGACTAGGGTGAATGTATATTCTCTATAGTTTTCATCTCGTAACCCACACTTCACTACTAAGGATGATTTCTAAAAAATAAAAAAAGTGCTATTAGCAAATAGGTTTTAATTTAAAGTAATTCTATCTTTTCGACATGAGGACTTCTAAAAACAAATTATGGAAGGTTATGTTTGAAGTTAAACTGCTTAATTTCCAATCTGAATATGACTTTTTATGTGGAAATTGTGACAAATACACAATAAAATGTGGTCATTTTACCAATTTGTAGTGAATTTTACCAAAAAGTAGCAAGAATTTACAAGAAAAGCCTACATGAATGCACAATGCCCTGCTGTCCTTGCATATGCACTGCCAGGATCATAAAGGGCTTCCACTGTGGCAGTTTTTAAGGCAACCAGTCTCTATTTCAAAATCAGCCCAAAGCCTTCTCCTCATATTCAAGTAAAGGGAAAAGGCAATCCTGAATATTTCTAAAAAATTTCATCAGAAAAAAGGTAATGTAAAACAAAAGGCAATACCGTCTATTCATAATCAGCTATTTGAGGTACTGAAAGGCTTAGCTGGTTTCCCCAAAGAGTCAAAATCAGAAAATCTTTAATCTGCAATGGTATTTACAATGCTAAAAAATTAAAATTAAATGCAAATGATAATATCACATTAACACAGGTAATAATGGGGAGAGTACTTTAATATGTACATTCTATCTTAGAATGTACATTCTAAAGTACTCTCCTTTAAAGTACATTCTACTTTAGAATGTAAGGAAGTTTGCACAAATATTGTGCTAGGAAGTTCTGTCTTTGCCTACTATTTCTTTTTCTTTCTTTTTTTTTGTTTGTTTGTTGAAACAGAGTCTCGCTGTCAGCCAGGTGGGAGTGCGATGACATGGTCTTGGCTCACTGCAACCTCTGCCTCCCAGGTTCAAGCAATTCTCCTGCCTCAGCCTCCCAAGTAGCTGGGATTACAGGCACCCACCACCACGCCTGGCTTTTTTTTTTTTTTTTTTTTTGTATTTCTAATAGAGATGGGGTTTCACCATGTTGGCCAGCCTGGTCTCGAACTCCTGATCCTCAGGTGATCCACCCACCTTGTCCTCCCAGAGTGCTGGGATTACAGGCGTGAGCCACCATGCCCGGCCTTCCTATTTCATTAGGAAAGCTTGGATTAGGAACAACACATTCTCTTCCAAAGATTAGAAATTTGTCAAACCAACTTCAAAGTAGATACTCTTCTAATTAGAATCAAAGCTCTGAAGATAGGAAAGGAAGAAGTGAGCACTTAGTTTTTTTGTTTGTTTGTTTTTTGTTTTTCTTTTTTTGAGATGGAGTCTCGCTGTCGCCCAGGCTGGAGTGCAGTGGCACGATCTCGGCTCACTGCAGGCTCCGCCCCCCAGGGTTGACGCCATTCTCCTGCCTCAGCCTCCCGAGTAGCTGGGACTACAGGTGCCCGCCACCTTGCCTGGCTAATTTTTTATATTTTTAGTAGAGACGGGGTTTCACCGTGTTAGCCAGGATGGTCTCGATCTCCTGACCTCGTGATCCGCCCGCCTCGGCCTCCCAAAGTGCTGGGATTACGGGCGTGAGCCACCGTGCCCGGCCGAGCACTTAGTTCTTAACAGGAGTGGGCACTGGGCTGCTGCTCCCACTCAGCTTATCTCATGCTGTCTGCACCATGACCTTATGAGGTGGGCGCTAACAGTCTCAGTGACACAAGAGACGGAAACTGAGGCTTGGGGCATATCATAAACTTACCCGAGTTTACACAGCTGGTTACTGGCAGAGCCAAGCTCTGACCTCAAGTCAGGTGACTTCCAAATCCATGTCCTCACTGCCAACTATAAAGTTGTTGAAGAGAGAAAAAGCAGCAACTAAAAAGCAAGATTTTGTTTGTTTTTAAGGATCACGGAAGTTGGCGAGCCAGCTAAAAAAAAAAAAAAAAAAAAAAACACCTATTGCTAACAAAAAATTAAAATAGGATTTGGTAATGATATTGTACATTGTCTAGAACACTTAAAGTTGTGACTCGTCTATTTTTTTTAATTCACCATAGTAGGAGACAGTTTTGGACTTTCTCACTAACACAGTGTCAAGAAATGTTTGACAGACAAACAGGTATTAGAGGAAACTGTAATAGGTCCTCAACACGGTGTGTTTAACTCTGTGAAATGTTCAATCTGGTTTGGAAATTCTTCTTACTATTGTACTTGAGAATATTTCTTGTGAATAATAGGGTGGATAGAGCATATCCATTTCATATTCTTATCTGGTAATTTACTCCTGGTATAAATATGTATTATCCATTATTTAAAAATAACCTACTTTTTAATAGGCTACTTTAAAGGAATCTAATATCTTGTCAACAGATACCCCCTATTTCAGAACCAGGAAGCACCTATCTGATTGAGGGAAGAAGAGAGAAGTTAGGACAGAACCCTATGTCATGTAAGTTAAGGGCTTTGGATCTGGAGATAGATTATCTGGGTTTGAAATGTGGTTTTTCTAACAGGTTAATTCTGTATTGTGAGGATTAGATGAGATAATCCATGAAGTGCACTTAATAGAACCTGACACACAGAAATACTCAGTAGTATTAGTTATCATTATTATTCTCCAATGAGGTTGATCATCACAACGGTCTAACAGATATTCAATGGATGTTTTGAATCAGGTGGTATGACTAGGGCATCTATATATGACTTTAATCATATTAAAAAATGTATAATCTATAGCCCCAGTCATACCACCTGCTTTTATGAAAAGGAGTCTATATCCTTCCCACAAAAGCCTTCAGCTACATCAGGAGAACTGCCAGGGTGAGGAACCAAGGCCTAGAGCTATGGTTTTCAGATAGCTTTCTGTGTATTTGTTTGTATGTGTATTTGTTGTCAAGATAAAATATTATCAGACTAAACAAGAAAAGAAGTTTAAAACCACTGGCCTAGAGGAAAACCACTTGTCCCAAAATCAAGTGCAAAGACAAGGTCAGAAGAAAACAATGCAAGGAAGGTACAACCACTCAAGTTGACACCTATGGGGTGGCCTTTACTCATGCCTTGCGGAGTTGGGGTTTTAGCTTTTGGCATTCCAGGTTGGGCAAGCATAAATAATTCAAGGCTCTGGTAAAGTGGTATAGAAGAAAGATTAGAGAACCGATCAAAAGAGTATTATAATACTGACTGTACCACTTAGAGGCCATTTAGCCTCATGTTTAGCCTCTCTTGGCCTGTTTCATCTATAAAATGAAAATAATATATTTTACAGTTTGTAGGAGACAAAATTAAAAGAAAGCAAGCTACCAAAAAAAAACTGCAGATAAATATAAGTTGTTTTTTTTTTTTTTTTTTTTTTTTTACTTACATCACACCCATAAGATATAAGGTCCAAGATGGCAGAAGCCACAAGTGTTTATGTACCACTATCATCTCAAGATCTTTATTCCTAGAAGCATCATATAGTTCCAAATACCCAACTGCTTTCTGAGCTAGATCAACTCAAAAGACTGATAAAGTAAATAAATGCAATTCAATTAAGTAACTACTTAAAAACAGAAAATAATTTTTTAATTTCTACAACATTTATTGGGTATCCTCTATAAGCTTGGAAGAAGTAGAAGATATAAGTCTCCATGTAACTGAGAAGCAAAATGCAAATTATAACAATGGGAACCAACCAAAAATGGTGAAAATCCTAATATTGTGCTTTGGTGCGTAGTTTTTTTTAACAAACACAGATATCAATAAAATTGAAAGTTAGATTTTCCAAATAGTAGGCCTAGTGCAAAAGACACCCCAATATGTATAGGAAATCAAACAAACCTATGTGCACAGAACTGAAGTGAGCTGGGCTGGGAAGCCTTCTAGAAAAAGAAGCTTTCACATTATTTTATTCCTTTCTAAACATCAATTGGTCACATTTTTAAAAGCAATAGTAATTTTTCCCTTTAGAGAACATTCATGATGTTTCGGACTAATACTGACACTAAATAAAAATACAAATTGTCACTGAAATATTTGTTTTTCCTCCTTCCATTGCTCCTGGGAAGCTCTTATTCATCCTTCAGCCTTCAGTTGCACTTTTTTTTTTTTAATTGGTAAAGCTGGCTTATGTGTTTTGCCATAAACTGCCATGGTGCTCTAGGCCAATACCAAAGGTAGCATCTTTGCTCTTCTTAAATGTCTATGTTCTGTGCTAGCTTCTCCTGGAACAGACCTTCAGCATCCAGGCAGCAGACACAGACAAGTTCTTAGCCCACAGGAGGAGATTAATAATTGGCTGTTGATAATATGAGGGAATGGTTCTCAGAGTGTGTTTCCCCAGCAGCATCACCTGGGAACTAGTTAAAATGCAAATTATTGGACCCCACCCTAGACTTATTGAATCAGAAACGCTGGAAGAGGGGTCTAGCAATGTTTTATCGAGACCTCCGGATGATTCTGATGCATGCTGAAGTGTGAGAACCACTGGAGTAGGTATTCAAAAAAAAAGTCTTGATATACATTACTTAGGATTAACAAGAAAGAATGGCATTCTCAGACATAGTGATTATAGCTAAAGAGACAGATATCCCAGTTTGCATTATTCTCTCCAGAAACTTTCTCTGATGAGGCTTTTCTGCTTCCATTATAAAGTTATTCATTTATTTTTACCCTTTCAGGTCACAATGGTACATGAAACCTTATGTTAGTAATAATTTTTGCTAGATATATATTTAAAATAAAAACAAAACAACAGAAAACAATTAAAACTTAACCTTTCTCTGTAACTTGCATGCATATGGAGGTTACTGGATAAACATTAACGAAAAAATTATTTTTAAAAAACAGTCCCCTTAATTTGTTCCTAGGCCAAAATTTTAATAAAAAATGTGCTTTAGGTTTAAAAGCCTTCAAACATAGACTGTAGAGAGGGCAGACTTTAAGGACTACTCATTTTTAACATTTTTTACTCAAAGAAAATATTTTATGCATTTCCACATCATCTAATGCTACAGCACTGCATGAAGAGCAATACAATGAATTTGTAGCATATTGTCTTAGATTTATCTTGGAGCAATGTAAGCACAAACCATATTATCTCTGAAGCAGCTACTTGCATTTGGGTCTAATCAAGAGAAGAGAGTGACTATTCATGAAAAATCTTCCCTGAACTGAAAAGCTATCAAGAGATTAGAAAATAATAATACCCAAATCTCTAAGAAAAAGCCACATATGATCTTCATAGTTTGAATAATGCTGACGCATCTGAACCTCTCTTCTCGCTTACCTTCTCTAATCTTTAGCTTACTCTGACTAAGACATTTGAAAAGGCTATGAATGAAAAATGATTCACTAAGCTTATTTCTGTTTTTATAAGCAATCTCTGCAGACTCAGACACCACCATATATTTTCCAGCTAAGTTGTGGAAAGACCGTCATTAGAAATTTTATTACAAATGGGCACTTACTTATGTACCACTTTCAGGGAAGGGAAAAAATGGGACAGGTGGTCATATAAAAATCGAAATTCCCATGGCTTCCTGACTTTTATAGGAGAAGGGTACTTGACACGTCTACTGCCAAAATGTAGAAAATCTAATTCATCTTGAATTTGAGAAGGGAACTATAAACCAAAATACATCTTGCATTATTTGTTTTTTATTCTCAATACTTTCTCTATTCTTTATTCTGCTCAGTGAGTTTGCAACTTATTTTTCTTCACCAAAAGGTTGAGCACTGAAGAATCATAAGATAGCCAAAACAAAAATCATAACCTTCTCTGAATTATTAGTATATCAGTTGGAGAACAAAATTTTTATAAGAGAGACTTCTAAGTGGCCTGTTATCAGAATTGCTACTAACAAGGGTTTACAAATGAAGAAGTAAGTTTATCACTTATTATTTAAAACATGAAATTATTTTCATGTTACATCAATATGCATGTCTAGAAGCTTGTTTAAGGAAACTATTCACCATGCAAAGTTTTAAATGCACAGTATCAAAGAATAATTTTTGACATTTTGATTCATACATGCTTATAAAGCTCCAAGACAACATGGTTTAATTATAAAACATATTTCTACTGCCTTAGTCATGCCAATTAAATTTGATTGGATACTTTCTTTATTCAACAAGCTCCTTTCATGTCATTTTAATTTACTGTCAAAGCAGCCTGAATATTGGAAACTAAATTATTTACTACAGCCCATAAGCCAATAATGTTCCATTTGTCTCGTACAGAGGGAGACTAGACTAACAAGATTATTAAGGACATTACTTGTAATAGCGAATGTCCTTCACTTTATTTGAGCTTCATGCTGTGCTTTCAGAGATCATACTTCAAAAGAGCTCCATTTCATTCCGTCACAGAACCTCTGATATAAATTATTCTCCACTCCCTTTGTAATATTCTGATCATAGAGAAAGTGGACCCAGTATTGTTGGGCTGAAATGGAGGCACGCTCTCTTCTAAGACAGCTACATAGTTTGTGTTAAACACCTTTGATGCACTCCCTTGTGCCAATACTGCAAAACAAGAAAAAATCAGTCGAATTTATCTTATAGTGATAATATCTCACACATTACATTTACAAAAGCTTTTTGTTTTCACTGTCTAGAATGCAAAAAAAAATGCTTCTAAGATTCTAGGACATCTAAGTAAATCAATAGCCTTAGTTTTCAGAAAATCAGAGTTCACCAGGCATAGTATATCTAGACAGACACTTCATGCAGAGCTTCACTATTGTGAAATACTAGAAAATGAATTAAAATCTCTCAACCAGAAGCACTCTTAAAAGAAGAGAAAATAAACAGAGCTATGGTAAACTCTAATATGCCAATGGTCCAAGGGAATTCTGCTGAGGTTAGCCTCATGCTAAGACTTATTTAACATCTTCATTAGTGGTCTGGAGAGGGAGGAAACACATCAATTATATTCACAAATGGCAATTAATTGGGAAGTGTTGTAATTATTAGTATAAAAATGGAAAAGAACACAAAGAAGGCTGCAGAGGTCAAACCTACAGAAAAAACTTCTAAAATGGCAACTGATCAGTAAATTAAAAGGCTGTAACAGAGTAGAAATATTAAGTCCCTAAGAGGTGCTTAAAAACTACATTTTAAAGATTAGGAACCAGCTGTAAAACAGTTCAAAATAATGGCAATAATGAAAGGGAGCGACGTGGTCTCTCAAGAGAGGAAAAAGCAGAGCATGGGAAACAACAAATGTTCCCTTGACTTCTCCAGCAGTGAATCGGAGTTTATTAAAGAAGAGTACTAACCAGAAGAAAAATACAAAAGAATATATGTTACAATAAATGTTTATTTTAGCCTGATGATGAATTAAACGTTCACAGACAAGGCTATCAACACAAAAAGAAGGCTTTATTTCATGTAATTAAATTAGACAATTCTTTTTATGAGATATAAAAGGAGTCCAATTATTATTTAATACAGCTTAGAGGGGTACATGAAATATAAAATTGAAATGTATTAAAAAGAAAAAGAAAAATAAGAGTAGGGACCCAAAATGGAGCCAGGAATTAGCTTAATATAAACATTTATTTTGGTTTTACACCAGATATGTTGAGTAGTAAACTATGGCATTCTGTAGGTGAATGATCAGGCATTCTGTAGGCGAATGATCAGAGTACACTGCAAGGGGCTCCAGCTTTGTAAGTGAACTAACAGAATCCTATGAATAATATATTTTAGAAATCTTATATATTGCAAAAGATTATCAAATCATCCTCTCTCTTACATGCATCCTTCCATGCAAGGTAAAACAATTCCACCAAAATAATAGAAAGAATTACATTGTGCAACTGATGTAAAGCACATTTTCTCTAGTAAAGTGGAATAGGCTATTTAGTAGTGCTTTGACCATTAAGCAATCAACCGTCTTTTGATAAAGGAAAATACAGTAGGCCCTTAGCTGCATTTGAGGGGTTCTACTCCTATGGTTAAAAGCAGTGTATTCTCTCATAAGTTTTTCTTCAATTACTGCACTGTTTAACTCAATTATGAAAAAAAAAAACTATTTCTAATTTTGTTGAAGTAAATGTATGTGAAGGGAGCAAATTGCACTTTCTAGGCGATAGGTCTCCATTTCGATGCTGGAGAGCACAAGGTGACACTTCTGTACACGCCTTAGATTTATGCAATAATGGGCAAATATTTCAAGGCAAATGCAGCTATAATGTTTATGTTAAAAACAATAGGTTACGACAGCAGTCAGATGTTCTATATCCCTCAAGTGTTGAAAATAAATTGTTTCTTTTTGCACACAAGAGATGGAGATTACCAAGGTGAAACATGACAGAAAATGTGTAGAAAATGATCCTGTCTGTGAGCAAGGCTTGCTTCCTGGTACTGATGGATAAAAACAGTGCCCCACAGGCCACTGTGAGTTGCCTTAATGAGTCAAATGACAATGAATTTTGAACAAAGATCCCTGAAAAAACTGTTTTGTTACCTGTCTTCTACTAAAATTTGATTCACATATTAAATAACAAAATTTTGAGTTCAAACATCACCTAGTGCCAAGTTTGTTTCCTTTCAAGATGGTTGTAAGCCTGGCACATATTAAATCCTCAGTAATTACCTGTTGGATGAAGTGGTTTTCTATAAGTACACACCTCTCTTCCACTTGCTCATCCCTTTTTCCCCTGAAACTCCCCTTTATCACTTAACTAAAAGAAAACCAATGTTTCTCATCACTAATACACTGAGAAGTCCTCTTACCTCCTCTCCCCTCAGACCCCCAGGTGAACGAATTGGAAGCTAATAAATGTGAGGCCAAATGTATGCCATTGAAAAAGTGATATAAACATGCTGGTTTCATTTTAGCTTACTTGAAGCCTTTTGAAGTCTTGATCACATATTTTTTATGACTGACATGACCTCACACGTGAAGGACAACTGATGAGCAGCAGTGATTTGTTATAACTCTTAGTACCTTGTATGACTTGCAGAAGTGGAGAATTTGCCTCAACTTGTACACATATTAGTTTCATCTGACTAAATTACCAGACATTCCACACGAAGCAAGACTTTCCATATTCATTTTATATGGCATTCTGTGATTTATTCCTCCATTATTAGACCATTTGCCTTGGTAAAAGAACTGATTACTAAATTCACTACCACAAATGGGAAGAACTAACTCATTGTACTGCCCCACTAGGTAAAAGTTACCAGAAGAATTTCCTTACAGCCTTGATTCAATTAAACATGGTTTTCATTTCAATAATAGACATCTACAGACAGTACCGTCTTTTGCCATTTTAATTTCTTAAGACTTCTAAAACAACATGCAGCAGAAAATTAAATAAAACTTTATACTAGGTCATTCAAACTACTCAAATTTGTAAATAGGTATGTTTCCTCCGTATCAACGATGATTCATCTTCCTGATCCGTGATCTACTTAATCTGAAACTTAAACATAACCAGCAATAGTTTATTCAGAAGAGTTTACAACATTTGTCTGTAGGACTACAGAGAGAATGGAAATAGAAACCAACTAATTGTAAAGAATAAGGATATGATTTCAATCAAAATGATCGCATTTTAAAACTTGTTAAATCATTTTCCATTTACATGCATATTAACAGAATTCATTATCCTAGTACTTCCTATTTGAAGATTATCAATATCAGCTCTAACATTTATAATCCTAGAACTGTCTGCGGTCTGCAGGTAATATGTTTACGATCTTAGTGACTTCTTTGGAGTTAATGTCATGTATTTCTTAGCTCCAAATTGAGCATGAACAAAGGTATGCCTCGTAGACTTTGAATTTATCAATCATTTGCCTTCCCAAAACATGTTAGTTCATTTTTTCTGAGCCAATCGATGTTTTAATTTTTTAAATAATTCTTTTTGAAAAATGTGCTACGAATTCCTAAGATTGTGTTCTTTATGCAAAAGTGGAAATGTATACATTTTGCTTGTGAAAATGTACATGAGAAAAACTAAATATATATAAATATATTGTAAATATATTCATTTTAATGTTATAATTATAGCATATGCAAAAAATGCATAGTTTATATACTGCATTCAAATATTTTAATATACTTACCTTCTTTATGTAAATACCTGTGCATTAAGTTCTATAAATAAAATTGTAATATAGAGCGAATAACATTTCAACATAGAAAAATATATGTATATGCAAATCTATAGATATATATGTATGCATGTATTTTCCTGATTGAACTTTATATACTACCCTCCATTTTGACTGAAACAGTGAAATAACTAGCATGTTGCCTCTCTGAAGCCGAAAGCAATTTCCTTTTCTAATTTTAGTTATGCAAAGCCTATGGGCATCATCAGCATTTAGTAATTAGTTTTATAATTACTGCTGTTTTGCTCACTGTCATTCAATTTTTCTTACAACATGGTCTGGGATTGAAACATCCCACATCCACAGCTGTGTAAATTGCTATCCATTTATAAGGCAAAAAAAGTAACATTCCACATACATCATTATTCAGTCAAGAATGTGCTGCTGGTACTTAGGTGATGCCTTGAGTGCATAAGCTGCCCACTAAAGTGCCAAGAAAAATGGCATTCCAAATTCCAGGAAATGCTGTTTAACAAAGTATGAGAAAACATGAGAGCTACAGTAAGATTACATCAACGAGCATGATGAAATATCAGAAATCTAAAGAATGTGACATCAAGACAAGTCTTCAAAATGTTAAATAACCACACTCCATTTCTATAGTAAAGATTCAATGAACACATACCTATGTATCCACGGTTGCTCTGTTGTGTTAAAAACATGACGTTTCTTCAAAAAGGCAACCATAGCCTATGAAAGGCTTAATCATAATATATTAAGTTTTTCCTAAAAGCCACTGAAAACATAAAAATCTCATTATTTAGATAATTCAGTTTGATTTTTGTAATGAACTGTAACATCAAAACACTGATTTATCTTTCATAAAGACTGAAAACTTTAAAGCTAAGACAGGTTCAGTATAATGTTGCTGTGGTCAATGTGAACTTAAACAGCTTCTCCAAGAAACTGAGAGCACTGTTTGAATATGTCTTTGAATATATGAATTTTTCCACATTTTCTTAAGACCTGTGGAAAATCGAGACAAAATGATTTTACTTTGCCATGTCACAGACTAAAATGTCGAAGCCAGACCTGGGAATGTCCATCAACCAAGGTCACAGGGAGTTGACTTCAAAGCCAGCCACAAGTCTCAGGGCATCTCTGCCTTGAGAAAATGCACTAACATCCTCCAGGCTAGGGTTGTTCTTCAGTTTAATAAGCAACTCACACTGCACCTGATATTCGATGCTCTCACAAATGCTTTCCAAATTTTTTATATCAGTAAGTCTTGTTTCTACAAATAAATTACAAACGTTTCATGAAGAGAAATGCATCTTCTATTTTCTTTCCTATTTCCAAGCTCCATGCATACATGTCAGACGGATAATATACACTTTCAACTCTAAATAAATAAAATTACAATGAGGTAATAGAAAGGAGAGAAACTGTTAATAACTTTAAGACTTTCAACTAGACAGCTGCTGTGCAACTAACACACAGCAGCAGGCCAGAGCTTGAGGTGAAACGAAATGAGGGAACCTGATGGTCAGGAAGAGAGCTTTAGCTTCAATCCACCACTTCTGGACAAGCACGAGCATCTAAAAACAATCCTTTCCTCTTTGGTTTTTTTTCAGTGGTGACAGGAGATGAATCCAGAAAGGACAGAAGTCAAACCAGAACCAACCTTGCCATCTTTCTCACTTTGAACCCTGGGGCTGGGGCATACAGAACCTGCTGATTAAGATGAATCAAATAGATGCTAACCATCTCTCAGAATTGTATCATGTTGTGACCAACCTAGGCAACATTGTGAGACCCCGTGTCTACAAAACATTAAAAAATAGTCAGACTTGGGGATGCACACCTATAGTCCCTGCTACTCGGAAGGCTGAGGTAGGAGGATCGCTTAAGTCCAGGAGTTCAAGGTTGCTGTCAACTATGATTGTACCAATGCACTCCAGCCTGGGTGACAGAGCAACACCCTGTCTCAAAAAAAAAAAAGAATAGTATCAACAGAACTTTTAGTCTTTTGTATGCAAGATGTACTTGCAGTCAAAAGATTCATTTGGTTCTGTGTCTCTGAGAGTGATAAGAAATACAGATTTCAGAGTTTTTATTTCCTCCTGAACAGAATGACAGTAGATTTGGACTAAATATTTCAGTTCAAATATTTCTGTTCAAAACTGTGATTGTATTTGGGTGTATATATGTGCACCTGTATATATTACCTACTTAGAGAGTCTCCAGTATCATTTTCCCCCAGTTTTTACTTTCTTCTTCAAATATATGCCATCAGAGAGCACCAAAGAGGATTCGTCAAGGAAGGAATAACAGAGTTGTTGATTTCACTCTTACCACAGTGATTATAATCTACATTATGCTTCACCTGCTAGTTGCAGATTTTTAGCTGAAAAAAAAGGAAAGCTATAAATCCAACAAAAGCTAAAGAGATCAACCATTATTTCAGTGAACAAAAAGACCACAAATTCTCACTCCTCATTTATACTATCGCTTAATTAACGCATGCAGGTAAAAAGAAGCCAAACAAAGGACAAAAAAAGAGTGAAAAGATTTCTCTTTAACACATTTACACAGAAATTAATAAAGCTTAAAGGCATCTATAGCAGGAGGAATGTGGGGCGGTAGAGGAATTCGTTCATGAAATACAATTGTTTTAAACTTAAGAAATGTGGATAACACTAAATTTATTATTTCCAAAGCTATATTTTCCCCATTAATGCATAGTCCTTCATTTACATATTGAGTTGATGAAATGAATGACTTTTGGTATCTGGTTTTATCTAGTTTGTAGCATACAATTTAAATGTTGTATATTTGTCAAATTTTACTTTGCCATTACAGACGTAGCTACAATACCATATCTATTCAAGTTGTCAGAAAGCGTCATGAGCAAAATCTCTTATTATAGCCAAATGCTTACAGACGGTGAGTTGCAACATAAGCAATCAAAAACCCAATGTGGGAATCTAGGAACAGTGATACGAGCTTGAAGTCTACTGGAATTTACTGTTCATAGGTATAGTTTTCTAGACCCATAGTAAACTTGATAATTTTCTAAAAAGCCAAAACAAAAAAATTATGCAAACTTTTTTGGGGAAATGGGGCAGAAGAGAGTCTACACAAAGGACGGCATTCGTGCAAAATGTGCTCTGGTCTAGCCACCACACAGCCACGGTTTTCTCGCTCACCAACTCTAATTTCATTTCTAGTTTCATACAACTGAACTGGCCAGACTTATGAGCTGGAAGAGAAGTCTGTTTAGTGAGTGGTTAGAATTTGGCTACACTAAACATTAAAAGTGCTAAGGAAAAATGGCATTTAATAAAATGCATCTAGAAGAAATACATCTCTAACCATAGAGGCAACCACAGTTTATCTTTCAAACTTAGTACAATAATTTTAATCAACAACTGAATTCCTATTTGCATGCCTAAATCCCTTAGGTCTGCTTATTACTTTCCCGTTTCTTGGGTGCAGGCTGATTTACACAAAAATGCTAGAAAGATTCCAGAGAAAATATTTATAACTTTTGATTTATTATACACATTTACCTGAAGAATATCTTATTTATGGAAAGTCTAGTAAAAGTAAAATTATTTTTTAAAGGGAATTGCCACCAGACAAAATTTTGGGGGAAAAACTGGAGAAAAAATGCTAGCAAACCAAAAAATAGGTTTTTATAACTTTCAAGGACCCTTTTAACTTAAAAACGTATTTCAGTGTTTTGCTGTCACTAAGACTTCTTTTCCACTCGTGCTTTATCTAATATACATTTGAATTGACAGCATAGTTGTATCTGGTTATAAATTATTTTACATATTAAGAATGCACATTTCAAAGAAAAAGTCTTCATTAGACAGTCTGAATAGGATTAATACAAAGGAGGCAGACCAACATAGTGTAATTGTTTTTGATTATATTTGATAGCATAGAGTTAATATGCTTAAATGCAAATAACTACAACTCTTTATCAGGATAGATTTCAAATGAATAAATACTTCAAGTATGAATACTGAGTTCCCTTAAGGTAATTTAGGAACAAGAAGGTCACCTGCAAGTCTTTTCTACAACTGCTAATTCCCATTAATCCTAACAGCACTAAATATTAAAGGGTTAAAATAAGCATAAATTAGCTTTATTGTCAATCATTACATACAGAAGAATAATTAACTCAGTATGTTTATTTATCTACTTTTGCTACTTGATTAAATGAATGATTGATGACAGGTTCCCTGTTTTCTTTTTATCCTTTTTGTCAGTATAAATGATCAGTATGTAACTAAACGGTGACATTAAAATGAAATCATTAGCAACCTAAAATGCAAGATGACCTACATGTAAGAGCTTCTGTCTCCTTTGCTACTGAGAAATCTAGTCAGATTCATTTGCATCCAAAACAAACTTATAATATAGTTAAAAGTACTTCCAGTCAGGTGCTTTTCCCTCAATTTCCACTTAGTTTGCTATGTCGATAGCTATGCTAAAGGCCATTCATTTATTTTAAAGTCAGTAAATAAAGTTAATTTATAGCATTCTGGATTCATTGTGAAATTTATGAACTATGTGACTGTTTAGCATTTGTGGTCTTTACTCAAACTAAGGGAAATATCAAGTCCTTGAGGTAGATTCATTCAAAATTAAAATATCAAATACTTGATCAATCATCATTTAAGTAATTTGATTTGTCATCATTTGATAACATTTGAAAAGGTTATTAGTTCTAGTTCTCTGCAAATCAGATGACTAACATCAGCACAGAGATCCATAGCATATAATCGATTTGGATATAAGGTTTGTTATACATTTGGGGTATAAGTGGCCTACAATGCAATGGGCAGTTTTCTTCAGCCCCCAAATCCACCATCCAGCACTACATGCCCTAGAAACTGAAGTGAAATTTTAACGTCTCTGAGAAACCTGTACTTAAATATTTGCTTTGGACTGGCTGCTCTTCTGTGCATTGCTTTATCATTATTTAAAATGTTACTACTGTTCGACAATTTTGCTCTGCAGTTCTTTGAACAAGACCATGAAATGCAGTAACTTATAGGACTCATTTAAATAGGGAACAAATAGAGAAGGGGAAAAGAATAGTATTATAGAAGTAGACAAAAGCTAAGGGAAGTGATTGTAGAATAAAATCTGAGAACTCCGATTTCACTGTTTTAACACCCATTAATCACAGGAATGGTGAGGTTTGCCACAAACATAATTCAAAAGAGAGAGCAATGCAGAAGAAGGGAATGAATTCAGCAAAGAACTAAAAGTATTGGGAGATTATAAACCTGACACTAGTTAACACTGGGCAAGTCATCTCACTATTCCATAGTAGAACGTCAAATTATGAAAAACAGATTGAGTATATTCAGAAAGTATGATCTCATAATACGGTTTCAACATATAAACAACTAAGAATGAGTGACGAAGTGTGCAAGTGTAGTTTAGTACTTGTTAAACAAAGAAAACATGCTCTGTCGTGGGGATGAATCCCTCCAAGGCACCCACACTCTTAATCTAAGTCCACGCTGGCCCAGTAACTTGGTTATGTCTAGAGAGAAGTTTATGGACTGGATCTGAATGTTTTCTTCTTATGGAGTTTACTCAACAAGCTAACAAAAACAATAATACTGACATCAGCTGAATCACAATCTAAGCAACTGTCTTCTTGCTACCGTCAATCTATTTTGGGGGGTTCTGGCTAGAATGTGCTGAAATGTAATCATTACCTAATGGTTGACAAGACTACATGGTATTATTATTAAATACATACCAATTCTCTCTATAGGACTATCTACATGAATTGTGATAGATAAGCATTTATAGAAAATGATTTTTGAGTTTTTCTTGCTTTTTGCAGAGGCTAGTATGAATGGATTTGAGCTTCTTGAACCATTTGCCTACGTCAAAGGCCAAAGTGAATGCATTTCATTTGGAAAAACTAGTCAATGTACAAAGCATCCAGGTTTACTTAAAGAGTCTTTGAACACCCCCGCTTTTCCCCCTTACTTAGGTATCTTTTGCACATAAAGAACAGGAATAATTAAAAGAGAGTTCCACATACGAGAAGGAAAAATGATGCTCATCTCATGAGGTTTTATAAGAAATGAAATGTGATGATGTGTAGTATCTTTGCATGTTTTTCTACCCAATTAATATTAAAATTGCTATAAAGAGCAGCATGTGAATTCTATGATTTTTAGAAACGGTAATGTGTAAGTGTAAAGAATGATCATAGATCTCCATACTAGAACATTAAAGAAGTGTAGGCTCTAAACCAAAAAGTGATACCTGGCTCAAGCAAAGTCACAAGAATATAACATGAATAATTTTGTGTCTAAAATATTTTCCTGGAATATATCGCTATTAAATACAAATCAACAGCCCAAATTTATTGTTTATAGATTTTTCATTCCATTACTTTAAGAAAAATTAAACGTTAAAAATATGAACATAAAATATATATGTGAGGGGAGTCATCAATTGCTTTAGCAAAATAACTGATTTTACAAAATACAAATTGCTATAGAAATCCTTTACATAGAGAATTTCTCTGATATATAAAAACTGTGATTTTTGTGAACTTATAAAATATTTTATAAACAATTGTCCAGGACTTGTCATTTCACAAAGTGTAGTAACCCTGCACTGGCAAGCTTGCACAAGTAAACAAAATTGTAATTTTCAGTGTAAATCCTTATTAAACTGAAGGAATATTTGAAGAACACTTGAGTAACAATGAAGTATGATCTAGCAGGTCACCTGAATGACTATTTTTAAAAGAATATCTGCATTGGTAGAGTGAAATAACGCAATTTTAGCAACTTCCCACAATCACGGTTTGTGTTTTTTTCATTAGTATACATAAAATGTTACAGTTTCAGGGGACAGAGAAAATGAACATAAGTGGTTTGCATTCTGACTGGAGCAAAAATACTCCTGGTTTAATACGACATTTACTCCATTTAATTGAGCATTTTTCGCACCTATCCAGAATATGAAAAGAATGTCTATTTTAAAAGAAAAACAAGAATAACAAAAGTCCCAACTCAGAATTAGAGAAAGCCTTTGATGAAGGCAGTGAACATTCTACAGTTCACTTTATTGTGTTCTCTTAAAATACTCTATGGTCTTCTCTGCTCCGTGTCACCCTTATAGAGTAAGTCTGTATTAAATGTTATGTCATTTTTGAGTATATGATTTCATATTTTAATAATCTAGAGTAGATGTAATTCTTATGTAAATAGTAGGTGTACTGTTGAATAAAAATAAAAGATGAGGATTCGATCAGATTTTATCCTCTGCTGTTAGTAGAAGTTTGAGTGTTCTTTCCAAGGGTCTTTAATTTATGGAAATCATCTTATTTTCTTAACTCCATCCGTGGGTTCAAAGCTAGCAGAGTCTGTTGCTGTAGATTTGGGATAGCCAGAGCACAGAGGACAGATCTGAAAACAGACCAGGTTTTGATACTAGAAAAACTGCATGGTGTCTATGATGTTAAACTACAGAGAATTAACACATAATAGTTTGGCGCTGGTTGTGTAAATGCTTCTGGCATTTCCTTCAGCACTTTAACTCATTTTCAGAGAATGGACTGCTGTAAAAGAATGCAGGCTCATTAAGAGTTTATTTCCTCAAAATGCTGAAGGATAACAAGTTTCTGCTGTGAGGGGATCAGCAAACTGCATTTATCTCTTTAGCTGGGGAGAAAGACCCCAAAGCTTTTTGTTTTTCAGCAGGCTTCATCACAGGTCTGAAAATGAAGAATTTCATCTTGTCACACCCTGCCTTACCTCGTTTCAGGGCTGGCTGTGTTTTCTTTCCACAGAATGAAATTTTAGCAGGAGCAGAAGCCAAATGCTTAAAATGAATGATCAACTTACAATTCGTATGAATCTATTCTTTCATGCTGCTCTGCTTAAAAATAGCATCATAAATGCACATCTGCAAAGACTGTGCAACCCCCCTTTCCTGAATTGTACAAATTATTAGAGTCGTTGACAAAAGATTTTTTTGTTTAGGGGTTGGTCTGGGCACTCTCTTTGGCAGACTGCCACTTTTCTAGCAGTAGAAATATTGCTTGCAGAAAGCCACATTGTACAGAACAGCTGTTCTGCTAAAACATTGAGCTAGCAACCCAAGAAATGACTTCACATGTGAAGCAAAATTGTTCCCTCCCTTTGTGCTAATTTAAATGAAATAAAAGTACAAAACATGCTCTTTCGCGCAGGCTTTAGTGAGATGCATATGAGCGGGCGGGAAGGTGAGCACGTGACTCTGAGCCCTGCCTCAGTAGCAGGCTTGAACTGCGGCCACTTGACTTCCCAGCTCCCAGAGTAGTAGCTACTCTTCTGATCTGATCCTTTCTATATTCAGGTCTTAGATGCCAAGGGATTTTCTACAAACTACATACATTAAGATTTCACAACTTAAAAATACACTTCATTCAAACTTCTCTCTTTCCATCTCTATGAAAAGCAAAGCTAACAGAGAGAAGATACTAAAAGATTATGTTTGATTAAGCTCTTGTTTATAAGTAGGGTATGTGATTCATGCCTTTAGTTGTTTGGTAAGTATATTCAGATAACAGAGATATGCATGAGTATTCTGTGTTCTACATGGCATTGGGTATCCTGTTTAAAATACTTTTCTGAGAGGAAAAACCTTCATAAGTTTACCTTACATCTAGAGGGCCACAATTCTCATTAAATGTCATCACATTCAAATATTTAACTATATTTATGCATAATAAATTCCCCAATGCCAATGGATATCTAAAATATAGACCTGGCAAATACTTCAAAGTAGAAGTTCAAAAAATAATTTTCTTGGAAAATAATACAATATTATATTTTGAAAGTACTGTATACATATTCATTATGATCACCAGCAGTACATTATTTAAAACTGTAATAAGGACTACCATTTTTTTCTCATTTCACGTTAATCATCCTGGATCCCACAGTACTTTGCTTAGACCTCTTTCAACATGAATAATACCCTACTTTATTATTTGGTGAGAATGGGTCACTCCCTCCCAGTAGATTATAAACTCCTAGAGGAGATGGTTTGCTTTTCTCCCCGACTTTGCATCCCCCAGAGGGCCTAGTACAGAGTCTTGCAATATAATAAATATTCAAATATTTAGAGGATGAATAGGTGAGTAAAATTAAAGGAGGAAATAACCCATTTCGGATCCTTGACGACAACAAAAAATTGATATCTTAAAACCTACTATAAGATTATATCTACTAAGCCAAAATTCTGAGAAAGGAAACGTCAACTCTATTCAGTTTCAGCAAATTGGGCTTTCCTTTCAGATGCAGTATATTTTAAGAATTTTTTTGTTTTCCTATCAACTTGATGAAATATCTACATTACCACTTTATAAAATCAACTTCTACGTGTCTCGTTAAGTATCAAAGAAACATTAAGCTGCCATAACACACCCAAATCACCCATTATCTAAGAAATGCTTCAAATATCCTCCACTTTATCAAATGATACAAGACTTTTTACATGCTAGAATTCCCCCCAAAAATTGTGCATGTTGAGTTACCTCTTCCTTCTGATTAATATCATTTGAAAAACATAATCTTAAAAACAAAAGCCCTAATTAGAATGTGTACTAAAAATCACAAATGGTAATCCTAATATACCCTTGAAAGTTCCTATGTGAATATAAACCTCCCAACACAACGTCAGCTCACTGCGGTAGACAGTATAGACAAGCTGCGTTCACAGGTCCAGCTATGCCATTTTTTTCAGTCAAGAAAACTGAAGCGAAATAATGTGTTCACAGTCCCAAATATTTGAACTCAGGAGTGTTCAACTCCACAACCAGAAAACCCTGCTACCAATAAGCCATTCTGAAGATACATTAAAATGACTGGGATGATTAATTTTCACTGCATTCCTACATTTTGCTGGATTCTCCAGCCTGGGATACATGAACTGTACCTTTATTACAGGTTGTTAGAACTCCTTGTGTTATGAACTGAATGTTTGTGTCCCCTCCTAAAATCCATATGTTGAAAGTCAAAATCCCCACTGTGATGGTATTTGGAGGTGGAACCATTGGGAGGTAATTGTCACAGAGGGCGGAACCCTCATGAATGAGATTAGAGACACAGGAGACATAATCTTTCTCTCTCTTTCCACCTTGTATGGATATGACAAGAAAATGGCTATGTGAACCAGGAGGATAGCCTTCACGAAGAACCTCACCATGCTGGTAACTTGATCTTGGATTTCCAGCCTCCAGACTGTGAGAATTTTTTTTAAAATGTTGTTTAAGCCAATCCATCTATAGTATTCTGTTATAGCAGTCCAAACTAAGACACCCTAGCAAGAGTCCCCTTTTCTAATCTCAGTAAAAGTATTATTTTAGTTTTCCAATTGGAGTTGTTCATATAGCAACAAATTCAGTCACTGACTCACAACAAGGAGGTTGAGTCTGATTGCCCACCAGATGTGAATCACAACATAGCAGAGGCTGAACAACTTGTTACAGATTTTTCTGCAACTTCAGGAGCTCAGTATCCATAGCAGATATAATGAAAAGCACTTTAGGTCAGGTGTCAGCTAAGCAAATATCACTGCACCACTTTACAAACGTCCCTGAGAACATCCAAAATGAGGCTTACCTGCATCGACTCCCTGCTTCCTTTCGTATGTCTCTAGGACATACTGCATTTTACATATTTTTTAATGCTATCTTCATGCCTCTTTTCAAAATGGAAAATAATAGCAATTTTGCTTTTATGCTAAAATTCTTGTAAAAACCTGGATAGTATTCATCTATTTTTATAGAAGAAAGCCAATATTTTTAAGTATTTATATAAAACCCAAACTGTGTACACAGTCTGTTTTCATCATCAGTGCTGATATTCAACAGTCTTATTTCCCAAACTGTAAAATTATATGTAAGTAATATGCCTTAATTATAAAACATTACTGAAATTTAAGTATCTGTAGTGCTTTGGGAAGTTATTCCTATGAACTCACTGAATTTTAGTGTCTTTCAAGCACTTAGTACAGCAGCATTCACCCTTGGAGCACTCAGCCAGTACCTGGTGACTGACTGCTCCCAATGGGCAACAGCAGAAGATCACAGGAGCTATTTCCTAGTAACTGTATTTGGTTTCTTGAGTATAAGTTATGAAAATTATATTATGCTATATAATTTAGCCATATTTATTCATTTTATATAGACATTGGTTCTGGAGATATGTTAAATTTTACCCGCAAAAGACTAGGTTAGATTTACCAATTTTATTCATTGTATTGCTGATAATAATACCAATAAATATACAAATCTCAAACATCTTATTTCTAATGAATTTTAATGATGGTTAGAGTCACAACATACTTTAAACCATCAATTGAATCAGGAAGACAACTAATAAACTATGTGGAAAAATAAATCAAAACTATTAATTAACCTAAACTGATCAGTTGTTTGACTAGCCAAGTCAAAATGACCAAAAAATAGTCCTTTGTAGACAATGTTTTCATCATGTTTCTCTTCATTAAGATCACGCATTTAAAAAGACTTTGTGAATAGCCTTAGCTTGGATCATTTGCTATATTAAAGTGAGAAAGCTGCCAAAAGTAACAAGCCAAATGATACCATTGATTTAACATGACTTTTCACTTAATTTTTTCGGTGACATACACAGTACATATACATCTATGGATAGCTATTGAAACATGCCAACATTACACTCCTGGCTGGTACATAATTTAGTCAGGACAGCCATCGTGACAAATAGACTTATGTACATACATTAGCACTGAAGATTTTTTTTAAAAAAACATATTGCCGGCCATTCATTGTTGTTGCAATATGTTTTAAACAAAGACAAGAATCAACCTTTTACAACTCAAAGTATGCTTTCTCTCATAATGGGTTCTAAAAGAGGTACCTAAGTCCACCTCCAGTTCTAATGGTCTAGACAGGAGTTGGCTATCTATGGCATGCATGCAGGTCTAATCTAGCCTGCCGCCTGTTTCTGTACCACCCACAAGCTAAGAATGCATTGTCCTTGTTGTTTTAATTTTTTAAACAGTTGAAAAAAACTCATAAGAATAATATTTCATGACATGTCATAACTTGATTTCAATGTCCACGAAATAAAGTTTTATTAAAACAGCCAAATGCATTCCATTATAACTTGTCTATATAGCTACTTTTGCACTATAAAAGTAGGGCCGAGCAGTTGCAGCAGAGACCTTATGGCCCACAATGGCTAAATTATTTACTATCTGATCCTTTATAGAAAACACTGGCTGATTCCTGTTATAGAACTCTATAACGAGTTTTTTGTCTTGGCTTTCTAACCTTCCCTTTTAGGCACTCTTTGACCAAGACTGGAAGAATAGAAAATGTAATACTAGTCATAACCTTCACAAGAAAAAGAAGGAGACTAACCAGAGCACCTGTGCTCATGTATGACTCTTAAATGGAAATAATTTATAAATTTTAAAGAAAACTTATGTATGACTCTCTATGGCAATAGTTCAGTTATAAAGTTTTGAGCAAACTATGTAAACAGACTAACCAATTTCCTCCCTTCCATTTCCATTGATTGATATTGTAACTGTCAGTTAATCACATTTCCTAATACAATCAGCCATGAAGCACTTCAGAATGTTGAGCATTTGGGGACTCAATATTGACCAGTTAGAAAGGTAGGAAAGTGGGAAATAACAAGTTTCCATTTGGACAGAGGCTTGTTTTTCTAATGTTTCTATCATCAGAGTGAATTCTAGTGATTTTTTTTAAATAAAACTTTTTATTTTGAAACATTTTTATTTATAGAGAATTTCCTGTACTGATGCAAAGACACTACAGAAAGGTCCCATCTATGCTTCATCCAGTTTCCTAATGCCTTCTTAAAGTTATTCTTTTCAAAGAATTATTCTTTTCATAGAATCATAACATGATAAAATGTTATCATTTGCTCCAAAATGGGCCAGTGTCTAACACAAGCTAGATTTGTGGATAAATGATCACATATGATGTAAATGGGGAAAAGGGATTCCAATAATAAGTACCCTAACATAGAAAAGTCTCTTTATTATGGAAGAAAATGTTCTAAACTAGGATTACAGAGGCCCAAATTCTAGTTCCAACTCTGTAACCGACTTTGTTAAAAGACCAGGCCATCTGGTCTTTTAACAAAAAAAAAATCTATTGGCCTTCCTTTAGAATACTGAAGTTCTGACATTTAGTAACACACTATGGACCCAGAAAGGATCTGAAAAGCTGCAGTCAATCAATATTCAAAGACACATTAGTTTTCACAGGTGGAGGTCACCACATGTTTATTAAGGCAGAACTAAGACTTATGCACAGTATCCAGAAAGCCGTTTCTGAAAATTAAAGTCACAGTACAATTTCAATCATATAAAGCAGTCCGAGGTGACTCCTTCTTTGCTATGCTTATGAAATATTATCATCTGCAGAGCACTGGAACTAGATATTGTGCTTTGCAAGAGGTGGTAGGGCTAACAAAAACACGTTAAAGAATTCCAGTCTTAAAGAACAGAGCACATAAACTTGAAAGTCCTCAATAAGTGAGTATAGTGCAGTATAATGCAAAACCACAAGATGTCATGACTAAAATATTACATTATCAAGAACTGGTAGACTTTTTAAAATAAGTTGGATGTGATATAGAATATAAGTGTGTTGCCTAAAGTTTTCTCAAGAGAGTAAATGCAAAGAAAAAGTATATGAAGTGCTAGGTTCTTATTTTATCTTTATCATATATTTTGCGCTTGATTTCTTTAAAACTTCATTATGTGCTATCTTACTCTCCTGTCTTATTTATAATGATTATACATGCTCAAATATTGAAAATAAAAACAAAAAATTTTTAAGATAAGAAACAATGCCATGTATTTTTGAACACATAGAAGGGAGATATGGTACCTCCATGTACAGAGGAATTAAGTAAAAGAAAAGGAAAATAGAAATATTAGCAAAATATGAAGAGTTAGGGTATGTGGCTTTTGAAATTATTAATAAACAGCTTCAAGAAACCATATAGTCCAAGGAAGACTATTAGTCTCAAATAGTCTAATTTAAGATAATAATCGCTAAATCCTTTCTGAGGAATTGGGACTTTGGATTAGACAGTAAGTAATCATTCAGACCAGATTCACTGACAAAAAGAAAACTGAGGTCTAGAGAGAGCTTTATGACACCAGTCACATGGTATGTTTAATTTTCTTGAAAGCTGTCATACCATTACGTATTGCACATTCATTTCTCTATGAATTATAAATATCTCCAAGGCAAAGGACTTAGAGAACTGACTTACTAAGAGAAGATACTCAGGTATTTGTTGAATGGACTCCAGTTCACACACCCAGAATACTCATTGTTTTCTTGAGACTACAGTTTTGTTTTGCTTTTGACATGGAGTCTCATTCTTGTTGTCCAGGCTGGAATGAAGAGGCGCAATCTCGGCTCATTGCAACCCCTGCCTCCCACGTTCAAGTGATTCTCCCGCCTCAGCTTCAGGAGTAGCTGGGATTACAGGCACCTGCCACCATACCTGGCTAACTTTTGTATTTTTTAATACAGGCGGAGTTTCACCACGTTGGCCAGGCTGGTCTCGAACTCCTGATCTCAGGTGATCCACCTGCTTCAGCCTCCCAAAGCTCTGGGACTGAGACTACAGTTTTTAACCTGCGCCTCCTCTGCATGTACATCCACATGGAGAACCACGTCGATGGGGGAACCCTACCACAGGGCAGGGACTAGCAGCTCATCCCAGGGAGCCACACCTGCTTCTGGCGCCTACTCCATGTCCTGCATAATTTCCCTTTGTTTTCACATTATTCCCATCATTCTCCCTCCATTTTTCTTCTGCTCTTCCTTTTTTTACTCTTCTTTTGCATCTTCCTAGTTTATGATTTAAACTCACCCATAGTTCTGATCAGTACTATATAACTCTGCTAATAGTAATCCCAAGATATAATTCAATTCTACACAATTCAACTTAAAACATAGTTAAATACTTACTTTCATAGGTATTGTGCAAGGTTCTGGAGATATAAAAAAGAATAAGATGACCCAGGCTATTCCATCAACAAGCTCATAGTCTCAATACAGAGACAGCCATGTAAAGAAACAAATTACAATTTAAGTTGATAACAAACCAACAGAATAATGTAACAATATCCTAAAGAAAGAAATTACTAATGCTCTGGGGAAGCAGAGATTTGCACAAGAGAGTGACATCTGAGCTGGGATGTGAATGCTGAATAGGAGTTCAAGCAAACCCAAGAAGGTGTTGGGTCTCAGAATGTGATACCGTGAAGTATGGCACTTTGACAAGCTGAATACTTTGAACTGAAGGAGACTGGAAGGGCGTAAAAAGACATTCTCTCTGACCTTCTTTTTCCCTCCTTTCTCCTTCCCCTATTTCTTCCTCAAGGTGCATCATGCACAATAGAACTGCTCTCCCCCAAAGAAAGCCATAAAATCTAGGAAGACTATCTGACCCTCTCTTCTCCTCCCTGAAGACCCTTACATGACAAGTGTCGTGCACTATACCCAGAGGAAGAAATGCTACACAGAGAGGCCAAAAAAAATCTGAACACACAGGACTTGTTGGAATTCCCCTCAAGTTATTATCATTACATCATGCCTTTTTTGTCCAGTCATATTTCTACACAGCTGTCCATTCTTCATCGAACCTAAGCATAAGAATATGCCCTTCTCCCTGGGTCTCTGGGTCTTCATTTCTGAGCGCTCCTATGTGATGTAAAATTTTGATTAAATAAATTTTTTCTTGATAACCTGTCTTTTGTTATGGAAGTTTCAGCCATGACCCTTGTGATGGGTGAGGAAAAGTTATTACACTTTTGCCCCTACAAAGGAAAAGAGCAATCCAGTCAGATGATGACATACTCAAAGGCACAAATGGATGGGTTTTACCACTCAATGTTGCTACCGGAAAATAAGATAATAGTGGCGATAGAAAGAGGTTGATTAATCTTGATGTATAATGCAAAAGAGCACATCTGCACTCTTTTGCCCACATTTCCAAAGTCTCCACAAAAAAATCCTCATTCCTACTTCTCCTTTTAAAAAATTTTTTAGAGACAAACTCTCCCTCTAGGCAGTGGTGCAATCATAGCTCATTGTAACCTCAAACTCCTGGGCTCAAGGAGTCCTCTCACCACAGCTTCCCAAAGTGCTGGGATTATAGGTATGAGCCACCATGCCAAGCCCACTTCTCCTTTTGTGCAAACAAAAACTACAGATAAAAACAATACACAAGTACTACTCTGGATAAGGTAAATTAAATTACAGATTCATGTTCTTCATCTTCTATCTGTGAAATTGGCCACGTTTCTTTGCAGTATCTCCCAGTAGAGGTGCAATGTGCTTCCCTGCCCCTTGACTTTGGTCTGTGCCATGCAATCTGCTCTGACCCAACAACTAAACAAAAATGACACCATGACAGTTCTGAGCCACACCATTAAGAGACATTGCATGTTTTTGTTCACCCTTCTTACACCTTTGCCTCCATCACCACAAAAGAGCTACTTCCAAATAGCTGCTGCCTTCTAACATGGGACAGAGCTAGGCTGAACCCCCAGCAAGGAGCCAAGCCCAGCCAGAGCTGTGGCACAAAGCAGAGGCACCCGCTGAGCCCAGTCTAGACTTGCCAACTCCCAGCCTAACCACAGCTCCATGAGTAAAAGTTTGTTGTTGTATGCCACTTAGAGGTTGTGATTGCTTGTTCTCTGGCAATAGCTGACTAGGACACCTGAATATTCACAAATTCTCAGCCATCACCCTCAAAAATATGCTTTCTTCAAGTCACTGTCTGGAGCTGAGGGTAATCCTGAATGCTCCATTGTACCAGATGCACTGAAAACAATAGTGACAAGCAAAACTCTTGAACAGCGGCATGCAGCAAGATACCAGCAATGCTATATATAATATTTTTCATGCTGAGTTAGATAATAAATCAATGATCAAGAGTTCACCTTTGTAGTCATCAAAGCTTTTCATGAAAAAGTGTAAAACTCCAAAGAATTAGAATGTCAGAGACATACTCTCTCATCATATAGCCTGCAATTGTCAGAAAGCCCTTCCTGCCCAGTGTCAAAGATGACAGTCCTTGGGAAATGTGATGATATAAACATTGCTTGTCCTATCATGATGTAACATGAAGTAAGATAAAAGGTTAGTTCTTAAATGAGCTCCTTAAATGAAGTCATAACTTCATTAGAAATATACAAAAGTATAACAGCATGTAATTAAAAAGCCTTCCTGGAAGCATACCTAAGTAAAGGCAAATACATCACGTTTCCACGTCCTAGTAAAACCTGGCACTCACTCCCAAAATAAACAACAACCAACACTGGCAGCTCAGCTTCTGAATTGTTCTGTTTCCACTGGGTACCACCACCTACCATGGATTGGGACAAACAGAAGTAGAGATCAGAGCAGGGAGTCTGTTCCTCAGTCTGCTGAGGATGATGGAGGTAGGAAAAGGAATCAAGCAAGAACTGAGTTACCATCTTTGCCCTACTCATCTAGCCCTATAGGAGGCTCCTGCTCAGAAGCTAAGGTGTACCGTCTTGGGTTCTTCCCTTTACCCGTGCAAAAAGACAAAAGAATGTCATAGGCTGGGTGTACATGGCCATGTACTGATTCTACAGACTTTCATCTCACATGGTTTTTTAGTAATGAGGAATATGACCCTTGCCCCAAAGCATGAATGTCACTTGGTAGAAGTAAATGTATGTCAGCACACAGGAAAATGCCAGAGCAGGAACAGGAAAACCCCTGAACTGCTTAGACCAAGATGACCTATCACTCAGTCTTGGAGTCTCTACCTTTCTATTGAAACAGAATCCATTTTATAAAATGCTATCTAATTTTGGGGGACAATATTATAACAGTAGTTTAGTGTCACTCTGAGTATGACCTATACTCAGTTATACTACACCATGATTTAAAATAAATCCATTAAACATCATTGCTTTAGTAAGAGTCTAGTCTTTGCCTAGGGATAGCTAATATGTTGCTTAAATACAGGCCTGTAAGTCTCTCCTCTCAGAAACATCTCCTACTTAGTTCACAATAGATGCCCGAAATAGTGAAGGGAAATTCTATGAAAATAGTAAAGTTCTTCCCTAATGTGTTCAGTCAATTTTAATCGCCAGTTATCTTGCGTATTTTTCAACTGTTCCTCTCCAAAGACTAAGAATTTCTTATACTTTACATATTTTAGCATTGTTGCCTGTCACACACATAGGCAAATTGTTGTTTAAAAGCTGCAACGTTTAAATTGAAATAAAACTGATTGCAATGGTAAATATTCCTAGATTAATAGAGTTGCAGCAGACGACAGACTCTTAAAATTGACTGAAGTCTGTGGTATTAGAAAGACAGAAAATTTATCTAGTTTTAGCAAATGTCAAATCAGTGGCTATTGCTTTAAAGATTAATAAAAGATATAATGGTTTCTAGATAGCCTCTAAATAGAGATTACTATGAATGGAGAAGTGATTTACCAACAGTCACCACAATGAGATTTCTTTAAAGGTTACAATCATCAGTTATTTAGCTGAAACACTGCTGAGAATGCCTGGTCATTTCTTGAATAATGCATAATGTTCATTGTAGATTTGATCTGTATTATAACAATACAGACATTTCTAAAATAATGGAAAAAACTATCTGTTACCTTCCAATTGCTTAACATATCATTTCCATGAAGTAATTGACTTGGGACATATTACATACTGTCACCTGAGTGTTCTTTCTGCAAGCATAACTTGTAATAATCTGTATACAATGGGAATCACAAAACAAACTCATCAACCTTTATGGACTGTTAAGAAAAGATGTGATGAATACTGCACAGGGCAGAGTAAAGGACCTTTCTGAAGCCATAAATTAAAATGATTAAATTTCTATACAGTTGTGTGGGACAAATTTAAATTTAAGCTTTGAAATTTAATTATTAACATGATCAACTCATCACATTAAAAAATGTTGCACCACAATGTAAATACTTTTCATACAAATTTCCAAATGCCTTTAGGTTTATTCAAGAGATTGCTTGGAGAATCATGAAATATAATGTCTATTGTTTTATCGTTGGATTATGAACTGCACTTCACATGATGCTGCAGGCTATTTATATAAGCTTGTTTATCCATATGAACGTCTTCAAGGGCACAACATAGAAGACCTTAATAAATTAAAATGAATTTCTTTTGATGTTATTGTTTCATGAATGTTTGATCAGAATGAATAGCAGTTTTGCATTAAAGAACTAGAGTAAAGCAATAAAATGTACACATATTTTACAGTAGAACCAGTTTATAGAAAGTGCTCCTTGTATTTCTAGCTACTTTTGAGAGCCAGGGTAGACAGTAGGGAGTCACTATGTTTACATCTTCATTTCTAACCTATCACCAGTTTACTAATAGTGAAAGTGAACATGTACCAACTTAGATGCTCTGCCACCATCTGGACGGAATTTTAAATATAATAAAATCCGTTATCTCCTTCCAGGTTTCTAAGCATGCATCTTTACCACCCTGTTTTTTCTCAGTGACACTACCATGCCATTCCAGAAACTGCAACAACGTGGGGGCAGCAACCATGTTTTATCTTCTTTTTATACATCTTAATCATACTAAGAAGTTAAAGAGTGGAATCAAAGGCCACAAAATAAAAATGAAGTATTAGTAACAGTCTGAAGCTGAGAAAATTCTCACCGAAAACGTTTGATGATGGTGATATAAAACAAATATTATCTGTAGTAATGACAAGAAGCAATAGAGCACTAAACAGAAAGGCAAGAAAAGTGGATTCTTGCCTTAGATATGCTAACACTGAATTGCAAAGTCGTTTCCACTTAACACTTGCTTCATCTAACTATTCCTCATAAAATGAGGGAATAATTACATGTGATCTATACATTTGCATGCCTAAAAGGCCATGATTCTGGAAGTAAGCTGGACTATGGACAAACAACAGAACCATCACATTTTTCTACTTTGGTAGCCATTACTGCCAAGAAAGCCTATTGACTACAAACCCCTTTAATAATGAAAATAAACAAATAAAAATGTGCTGAGTTATGTTAAATAAATACAGGTCCATTCCATCATTTCATTTGAATAATATATATTTTGAACTTATATATTTGAATAATTATTACATATTTTCACATGGTATGGTTCCTAACCTGTTACTCTCATCCTTTCATCTTGTATGATTTGCAATAAAGATAGACTGTTCCTCAAACTAGAGTGAAAAAAATGTATCTAATGTATATTTACCACAATTATATTTACGTCTTTAGCTTGGAAAAATTTGGTACTAATATCTATAATATGGTTTGGCTCTACATCCCCACCCAAATCTTGTCTCTAATTGCATTAATAATCCCACGTGTCAGGAGAGGGACCTTCTGGGAGGTGACTGGATCATAGGGGCCATTTCCCCTATGCTATCTCATGATAGTGAGTTCTCACGAGATCTGATGGTTTAAAAGTGGCAATTCCCCCTTTGCTATCTCTTTCTTTCTCTCTCTTGCTGCCATGTAAGACGTTCTTTGCTTCCCCCTCCCCTTCTACCATGATTGTAAGTTTCCTGAGGCCTCCCCAGCCATGCGGAACTGTGAGTCAATTAAACCTTTTTTGTTTATCCACTCTCGGGTAGTTTTTTATAGCATAATACAATCTAGAAAATGAATTAGTGTGTTATTGAATTGATATCTACATGCTCAAGGGCAGAAGGGATGTAAAAGGACAACTCGAATGTGCCTTGCTTTATTTTTCCTGGGCTACCTTTGACTGACATCCTGTCCTTGAGAGGTATGTCTGTTGTGTGTTCTCCTGAATCTTTAAGCGTCATTCTTACACTCTAGAGCAGTGGTCTGCAAACTACAGCCTATGGGAAAAATGTTGTGGCTGCAGCCTATTTTGTAAATATAGTTTTATTGGAACACAGCCACGTTGTTTTGTTTACATATTGTCTATGGCTAATTTTGTGCTACAACAGGAGAGTTGAGTAGCCTGTTAAGCCTAAAATATTTACTACATGGCCCTTTACAGAAAATGTTTGCCAACTGTTGCTCTAGAAGAAAATAACCTGTTACAATTTAAATTATCATTTTCCACCTCTAATATGCATAACACAATCCCCAAGTAACAAATTTACACTCTCACAGACACATATATGATCATAGCTGTTAGCACAAAATTGTAAATAATAACTGCTTTTGACCCTTCATTTCAATCTGAATCCTACAAAAGATTACAGCTCCCCACTAGTACCCTTTCCTATCAGAGCCAAGAGTACAGGGACTTTTCCAAAGGTAGTTGGCAAGATGTAACAAAAGAAGCTAATTCTTCCCAAGAGGAAGTTGCCTGCACCTCCTCCAAATGCCCAGTTTTACTTCATGCTATGAAGTGTCTAGATACACAATTCGAACATAAGAACCTAGCAGATTATTTAGGCCATACACCTTGAATAGAACACCCTTAAAGATAGAAAACCAATGGCCAACACCACATATACATCAATAAATATATCCATGCATATTTAAATGCCAAAAATGCCATAAATTATTAGGAATTTCAGGAACACACAAGAAAATACCTGTCTTAGGCATCAAAGTGAAAAAGACCTAACATTTAAAGATACTAAGTTGTAAGAGTAACTGCATCAAGGATTTGAATAAAAAATATGTTTATATTTACAACTTTTAGGTAACATGTATATAGAGAAAATTGAAACACTAATACATAGATTGATTTTTGTTGGTCAGTAAAATCATTAATTTAAAATGCCTTCTAAAGATGGAAGAGCTCTGCTCCCTGCCTTTCTTTGGTTACTTAAGGCAGAAAATGTCAGCTCTATGCTTTAACAAATGTGTCCATACCCCATTCATGAAGAATAATTTGTATGTAATTGTAAAACATAAATTAAACCCAAGAAGCATTTTAATGTGTCATTTCATTTTCATTTCTCTGAAATTTTACATAAAGTGACAGAATTTTAGGCTCATAGACTTTTTGAAAATAAAATAGAAAAATAAGAGGTTTATTTCACCTTCACATGGTGTCTTTCTCATGCAGAGTTCAGATTTCCACATTTGTATCCCTTTAAAGGATTTGATATGCAGGAAAAGAAGAAAGGATGATGGTAAACATTTTGTCTTACAGACCCCTACAGACCATCATATTCAGACTGAACAGTGACCTAAAACTTACCTTTTACTGATGTGTTAGGTGGAGGGCCTTCCATTCGCAAGTTCCACGGAGGGTCCCCCTGGTTAGCAAAGTCCCTCATTTTCAGATAGCTAATTGTAAGTCGAATGATGGATGCCTTGTCGAGCTGGCTGGTAATGGCTGCAGGAAGAGGCAACAACTTGGCCAATTCATAGAACTCAAAGTTTTCTTTTCCCCGGCGGGAGCGAGCAGCATCTCGGGATTTCTCCTTTCTCAATGCTTGTAAACTGAAATCAAAGGAGTGACAATGTGTGGTTTAGAATATGTGACTTTGTCATCATTCAAATACTGCTTTCTTCATATTTCCTTTTTTCCCACCAAAATTCTACCAAAAACTATTTGAAAACTAGAGAGTGACAGTAAAATGAGTTCCAGAAAACGTCCACTAAAGCCATAAACTCTAACTCTGGCCTTACATTTTGCAAACTCAAGTCCAACGAGTAAAAATTGTGTTTTACTTGTTAAGGTTTTTTTCCTTCAATTGTCCATGCACCGAGATGTATTTATTGTTTCTAAGACCTAACAGAAGGTTTACAGGGGTGGCTTGATATTATCAACTATAAGCAATTTATAAGTTGGGCTTACATTCGTGTATCTATTTCAAACTGATATTTTTGTTCATTTAACTTTCATCAGTATGGGATCTTCATCAAAAGCAACCATTTTGAAAAATTCATTTCAATTATAATCTTGGGGAGCAGAAGGTAAACACAAATACAATTCACCTTGTCCGAATCGACAAATATGTTTCCAGCCCTCAATAAAGATCACAGCACGTTCAATCAGATGAAGAAAACATCATATTTAAAATGAAGATTTCAATGTAATTTTATAAATGTGCTGATAACTGCTTGATAAGAGCATACTTCTTTATTAATGGACATACATTAGTAGATAGATTTTCTAAGATACTAGAGAATAAAATATATTGCCCAAAGAAGTCAAACTTTAGGATAATATAAATTTTATGTTGAAAGATAAAGCTCTGTATGGGTTATTAAAATTTATAAACATTATAGACATATTACTTCCCAGAAGAGGCAACAGGTGGGATCCAGCATTTTCCTTCCACTATTCATGTGCATTTCTGTTTGAAGTCTGCTCACATTGCTGAGGGCAGAATCTGGCACAACTGAAGTTGTGTGTGAGCATCTGACAGGAGAATTCCACCTGCTCTGAATTGCTCTGTATTGTGTCTGATGAGAAATAAATTTAAAAATCAGACCACAATGATAAGTAGCTAGACAATATTTTCAGTATCAAGGTACTATTAAAATCATTTTTATGTATGCATTTTATTGAATTCTGAAAGCACTGTAAATATTTGAGTCTAGCATTCTTTTTCTCATTATGAAATAATAAGAAAGAGAGAAACGAGGAAGGAAGGAAGGCCAAAGGAAGAGATCAAAATTGGCTCAGCAGCAAGGCTCCATTCTCTTTTAATATACTATGGTGAATAATATTCCCTATTACACTATAGTATTCCTGACATTGTTTCCTGGTGTAAACACTGTATTCACTGCAGAAATCACACCTCAAATATCTTACTGAATATCTACGTAATCTAAGTAATGCCATAATGCTCTGGTCAGATACTTGCTAGGCTAATACCCAGCCAGTTTTATGTTTGCTCTATTAATAGTCTACATTAGCTAACAAATGTCTTTCTCAGAATTAGACAAGTTAATGCTATCATTTTCAGAGTAACAGCAGTCTCAGGTGACAAAATCTTTGTCCCTTGATACATCTCAAGTGATAAAGTCAGGCAGAAACATTACTAATTTACAAGGAAAAGACATGTTTTGTCACTTATTTCACAATATCTGGGCCAGCCTCCATTCAATTCTACAAGTGCTCAATTTTAGCTGGTTGAAAGCTACATAGAATCTGACGAAGTGTAACTAGGATCCAGGTTAACACCTTAGGATACAAGAATAGTTCGAATTCCTCCCTTTACAGAATAAAAGTAATTTATCTAACAACATTTAAGTTAGCTGTGCCAAAAGAAATTATGTCTCTGGACATATTTTCCCTAACACTTGTACATAGGGGAAGGAGCAGCGGTTCAAGTTCAGTGCTTTATTCTTTTTGTGTTCTTGCAGTTAAATACTACTCCAGAAGGTGGGCTAAACTTACAATTTTTTTTGGTCCAGTAAGTGACTATGATGGGGCTCTAGAGCAGGGGTTACAAACTCAAGGGCTTTCAGGGTTCAGGCAGGGAATTTCAGTGAGTGAAGAGGCCTGATGGGGACTGGGAGGAATTGAAGGACAACTCTGGCCAAGAGGTAGCACAGTTTGAGCTGATGCCACTTTAGGGAAAGTCATGCCTGGTGTCACCACTTCTAGAAGACAACATCTGAACTTTTATATGCCATTTCCCAATTTTGGTATTTTAACAAATTAAAGCTTTAAAAAGTCATGCAAGCCAAATAAAACATGTCATGGTCAAACATGGATCAGGGACTCGTTTTACAACTGGGTAACAGTTTGCACAGACAATTACAGAAGTAGTTTCGTATGATGTTATAGGTAATTTTCCTTTATTCATGTCACTCAGAATGATCAAGAATATATTTATTTGTTACCTACGTAATATGCCGTAATATTTATATCAGGAATTTATTCAACTGAAGCAAAGTAGAGGATTAAGCAATTATTCTGAAATTGATATTAATGTATAGGCTTATCAATAATCTAAGGAAAAGATTCATCTTCATATGGGAGACAAAGCCCAAGATCACAGGGATCAACTCAATAGGCTATAAAGGATAGATATTAGAGAGATGTCTTTTCTCTCTCCATTCAGGGAAGGGGAGTAAGCCGACATTAATGCCTTTGGATGGCTTGCCTAACATGTGTTCTGATGTTTTACTACTTTTCTAAAATAGCACTGGTCAGAATTTACTTTAGGTTTTTTTTTTTAATCCTACCCCCTTGTTTTCTTTTCTCTACCTTGTCTTTTTCTTTTTTTAACTTTAACACACATGGTGTCCCCGTTAGAGTAAACTTCTTGGCAATAATCTTAATAACAAAGGATTTCCATGACTCACACATCACATCATTATGCAGGGACCATAGTTTAGAAGACTTTCAGAATATCACTGTGTCTGTAATAAGTAGTAATTGGTTTTGTGGGCAACTGCAATAAAGTACAGTCAAAGGATTATAAAGGTTGTTGAGATGCTGGTGTAACAGATGAAGACAAAGACCTTAAGACAGTGACACTCTAGATTGTGCATTAATCTTTCACTTGCTTTTGTAAAGTAGGGCCTAGTGATAAGCAATCCTCACATTGAATTAAGAACTATATTAAAACCCAAAATAAACTTTGTATTTGTACATTTTGTTCTAAACGAAAGTATTGTGGTTTTATGTCTAGAGTACTGAAGATAGATTAGTTGTACATGAGTAAAAGGTTATAGTGCTGATCTCTGCCATCTAAAATATGATTAAACTTCAGACCCAAATAGTTACTCCCTGGGCCTAAACTTCCCATTGCTCTAATGTTCTTGCACTTCGATTATGAATAGCAGAAAAAAAAATTCTTCATGAATCCTCAGCAAATGAAAATTTCAACTCTTTTTGATGACTACATTATCCTCACAAATCATTATTACCACCAACAAAAACAACGTCAATAATTTGAAAACACACACACACACATATGTATGTATGTATGTATGTATGTATCTGGATATTATATGCATTATTGTGTGTGTGCATATAAATATATAGATAGGAGAAATAGTAAATGATCTTCAGATTCTCAAATGTAATCCATCACACCAACCAAAAGGCTAATAATCTAATGTCTATCATTTTGGGGTTTTTTGAGATGGAGTCCCACTCTGTCACCCAGGTTGGAGTGCAGTGGTTTGATTTCGGCTCACTGCAACCTCCACCTCCCAGGTTCAAGTGATTCTCCTGCCTCAGTCTCCCAACTAGCTGGGACTACAGGCATGTACCACCGTGCCCAGCTAATTTTTCATGTTGGCCAGGCTGGTCTCGAACTCCTGACCTCAAGTGATCCGCCCACCTTGGCCTCTCAAATTGCTAGGATTACAGACGTGAGCCACCACGCCCAGCCTAATGTCTATAATTTCTTCTTATTAGAGAATGGATTGTGAAGCTAGCCAGCCTGGGTATAAATCCTGGTTTTGTTATTTACTAATTATGTACATTTGAGGTGCCTTCTATTGCCTCACTTTTTCTCATCTGTGAAATGGGGTAATACTCTACTTTATAAGGTTGTCATTAGAATTAAGTCAAATGAGTCGTTTTTAAATAAGATCTTTACAATGGTGCCTGACACATAGTAATGCTGTATAAGACATGTTAAATGAAACCTAAGCTCACTTCACATTGATTGTTCTTTCCTTCTAATGCCTGCAATGCTCATTAATAATGTGCACTCTCTTCTCACTAACACAATTCCTATTCCTTGGTTCTGACATAACATATTTTTCCTTTTAATATAGTCCTCATTTTGTCTATGGTCTAACTCATTGTATACCCATAAGTGTACTTAATGAGTTGTTCAAATAAAAATATATTTAATTAGTGGATGCTTAAAGATTTATAAATTTTTTTGTGCAGGGTCATAAGGAGCCATTTTTTTAGTACAATAACACATAAAAGGTGACATTCAATTGCAGGACAAGCAATTTTGTTTATATTATAAAATGAGTATCTAAACAGCTGTTACAAGAACAGATTACCCAGGAAGATTGTGAAAATGTCTATTGAAGGTTTTTAAATGGCAATGATAATTATTAATCAGGAGTCTATGTGTACTTCTAGACAAGATGATCTTTCAAAAGATCACAAACCTATAAGTTCTCTCGAAAATCAGGCAAAGCCCCAGATCCAGGACCATGGAGAGCTCATCCAGGACCAGCGGTGCCCAGAAGTGGGGAAGCTGGACAGCAGCTGCCTCCTCAACTTCTATTTTTGGGGGCAAGGTCGAATCATGAAATTCTTTTCAAGCTAGAAGCCAGCAAAATATATCCCCAAAAAAGTTTGAAAAAAGGGGTGCTACTGCTATCAAAAAGCCAATATTATGAAACTGACTCAATTTGCAATCTTTGTGAATCTACCATGAAGCTGGATAAGGGGTCAATTGTTCACTGGGCCACTTGTCCACAGTGGGAAAAACAGATAGCTTTGGACTTGATGACTTATTTAATTAAAAAAGGTAAGTTATCCTTTGTGGTTGATCAAATTTAGCTTTGAAAAATTGATTACTTCGGTTTCCCACTTCACAGTGATGGTTATAGTGATTATGGAAATAATATAGCTGTACACCCACAGAGGATAACAAGGATTAAAAATAGGTAGGCACAGAGTACAGAAGCCAACTTAACCAAATGTTTCTTCCTCTTCAGTGATTTCTTCATAGTCATATTTTAATCAACTTTTAAATAATTTATTTTTGTGAAGGAGATTCAGATACTGACCTTATTGACAGATCCACACTATCTCTATGTGAAAATCCTTCTCCAAGCTGTAGTTTGAACACATAACACCTTCACGTAAACTTTTAGAATATAATATCTAGTCTTTATAAAAGAGCATGGCAGGTTTTGGTTATCTAACTATAGGGTAAAGGAGAAGCAGGGTCAAAACCATTTTAAATTTTACCTTTTTAAAGTACTTCTAAGGAGCCAGACAGACAGGTTTTTATGGATTTTCCTACTTGTTTTGCTTAGGAGAACCCAGCACTACAGACTTCCACTATTTATCAATTAATCTGGCATGCAGCCTCAAAGGAAGAAGGTCGACCTGTATTAAAAATGCAGCCATCAAAAATTCATCAAAGGCTTCAGCATTTTAACTCATGAACCTTTGAACACCTGCATACTTGTCAGATCTCTGGTCATAGTTAACGGTGAAATCTATAGTTACTCCAGTAACTACACTTGCCCTAACATGAGCCGAATGAGGAGCCTTCCCAGGGAAAAAGTACAGTAAAGATTCTATAAGCCAATGCTTGCCCTTCCTTCATTACTTTTAGTAAAACAGCCTACCCCACATTGACATTACATAGAGCTCAAAGTCAATCAAATTAGCTTTCTTCAAAGGAAAAAAATTCTTCCAAGAGTATTTTTTTTTGGCATGGTTGTAAGTATCAGCCTTCTTATAAGGTAACGGTAATGTAATTGAGAAATGCACAAACAACTGTTATCTGGTAGGATTATGCACAACAAAGATCACAAATTGAAGTAGTTTAATGCTCTCGAAAAAAGATAATAATTTCAGAAATCTTCTTTAAGGTGTAAAGAAAGCTGGATAGTATATGCTGGAAGTTAAAACTGGAACCTTCAAGTTCAAGGTAAGAACTCTGCTGCTTAACTAATGCACTGCTCATAGCTGTCATCATTAATTTATGTTAGCCTCTGTAAACATCAAGAGTATAATAGGCCAATTTCACAACTAAATATAGATGCACATTTTGCCCTTATATAAATGGCAGATTGCTGCTGTAGATCATCACTGCAGAAACACGTCAGTAAAGATGCACTCTTTGATGGTCTGATGCTCACACAATATATAAAACCAGTTGTAATGGTTGTTTGAAAGCAAAGTGTAACATAGCAGCAAAATTTCATTTGTTCCACAAACTCAGGATATATTAAGCTTGGCTGACAAAGACTGTTTGATGTGCTAAATCAGTTTGACCTTCATTCTTGCTTTATTTTTCTCATTTAACATGTGAAATGACCATTATTTTCCACATGTAGGAAAATATGAAATTGATTGCTTAAAAATATGTCAAAAAACATCTGCAACTGCTAACATTTGATAAAGTATCAAAATCAAGATGTATACTTAGTTTTTAAACTAAGATATATTCTGATGGGATAATCCTGACCCATTTGACTTGTGGTAAAATAGATCAAAAGAGTAATTAAAGCCATTCAACTGAATGCCTTCCCTCATCTTCAGAAAATGCCTTGTGTATGTTTGAACTTAATAATTAAATTAATTGGTTTTAGCCAATGAGCATTTTCATTCTTAACACTTTAAATAAGAGGATTTAATTCCAGAATGAGTCATTAGAATAGTAATAAAGAACGCTGAGAGGTCTGCACAGTCCTTTTCAACTGATGTTCACCTTGATTCAAATAACCCTTGAATAAACCACAGCAAGACCAAACTATTCATTGTATGCTTTGGTGTCTGCCAAAAACCTCATGAATCAAAGTGTTTTGTTCTTCATTTTCCCCCAGAACTTTAAGCTATACAACTGGCAGTTCCATAATAACGGAAAAAAACTGCAGTTTTATCAAGTAATTTCTTTCCACCCAATAAACTGCACTTTACCTTGAAGCAACTTGTATATTTCACACCTTAAATTTCTATTTACCAAATCAGCTAATCACTTCACAATTGAACTCAGAACAAAAAAAAAATTATCAATTAAAGTGGTTGAAACTCCTGCAAATTATCATTTAGGAATGAAGTAATTGCTTTCATCAGGGCAGAAAAGCCCGCCAGAACAGAAATGTCACTTTAGATTAGTGTTCTCACTCCTGAAGCTATGGATGACACAGCTGATATAAGACTAAATGCCAAGACCAATCAATTGCTTTTGTGGCTCTGCTCTGAGCTGCTGTAAAAGGGGCCATTTTCTAGGATCTACTCTTCATTATAGTAAATGCTATCTCCTTGGTAACATAATTCCATTTCTCATAAATTCTGTCTGAGAGCATTGTCCTAACAATGGATGTTTGTGGAAAAGAATGCTGTTGGTTTAATGCACAGAATTAAGTGTGAATGGCTGTCAAACTGCTATAGTTTACTAGTTCTTAAACATAAATTGAAGTCTTATACATTAAAAAGAATTCTTGAGGATAAATGAATGTCCTGAACAAGGGTAAAATATTGTACTTGAAGGTTCTGTGCCACTGGTTTACAATTTGGACTATTCTAGTATTTGTCCTGTACATTAAATCAATCAGTTCACACCCAGAGATGGGTGAACACTTTCCTTACTTTCTCGGCAGTGCAGTTTGCAAATGCAAAAACTCAGAAGCAAATATGGACTTATTAGGCAACTGCATGGGATTTGTGAATAGCCACAACTCTGTGTGTGTGTGTGTGTGTGTGTGTGTGTGTAATGTTCTTTGAGCTGAGAACTTCCTGGAAAGCATCCAGATCTTAATCTGTATTGTTCATCCCCCTGAAGTTACAAGAATCTGGGTTGCAGGCTCCAATTAACAGGAAATTGACGAAGCTAATATAGTGAGAAAGCAGCAATTCCCTGCACTGCTCTCTTCAGGTCCGAAGTTTAGAAAGAGATTCAGGATCACAGGTCTTTGCCCGACATGGGATAAAGGCTTTCTCATTCTGGTGATCACACGTGTAACTTCCATTAACAGTAACAGGAGTCGTGAGCACACATTGAGAGGAAAGTCCACAGCTAAATATTTGAAAGGGTCAGAGCATCTCTGCAGAAAGGAAAAATGAGGGAACTGTGGGCACCCTTTGTCAGCAGGACATTTCACTGACCATGCAAAGGGCAATTGCTGGAATTTCTACCACTCCAAAGAACTATAGTACTGTTTTTCATAATATCAATAACAGGAAAGGATGCACGTTATTTCTGCTTTTTTAACAATATACAGCACCATCACAGAACATCATGGAACCTAATATAATGATAAACATGAATATGTTTGAATGCTTACTATATTTCAGTCAAGGTCCAAGTGTTTTCAACATCATCTAATTCATGGTTGCCAATATCAGCAATGAAGGGGAAAACTGGTAACAGTGACTATGGAAGGTAGTAGTCTACGCTGGATATGACTGATGCTAAAAACAGCATTGTTTTCAGCAGGGGAGCACTGTATGAGTTTTTAAATTTTCCCTCCAACTTTCTACACCCATCCCCCAAAACTGGGAGTTTTCTTGTTTTAGAGAGGGCTTTCCCTGGATGCTGGACTTTAGGTGCTAAAAACAGGACATTCCTGGGCAAACCAGGATCCTTGGTCCTCCCATAAGTCTTATTGTCTCACAAAAAAATTAAAACAGAGAGAGGAAAAGTAACTTACCTAAGGCCAAGGATGGTTGGAGATGGCATTTGAACCTTGGCCAGATAACTCAAGCCCTTATCACTAATGTGCAATATTGCTGCTGTAGGAACAAAATCCTCATGATTCCCTTTTCTCTATTACATTTATATGACAATTAAGTCACTGATAAAATTTTATTTAATTTATAATCACCCATATAAATTTCATAATAATTGTTATGAAAACTTAATTCCTTAATGAAATATCCAATAAAACCCCTATTTTCAGGCTTATAAACACCTATTCCAATTTGGAGTAGATAGATTTGCTGTTAATTGCTGTAAGTCCCAAACTAAATTGCTTTGGAATTCAAATTCAAATGACCTTTCTAGAGGGAAAATTCATTTTTTCTTTTAATTTTAAGTGTGATTTCAAACACTTCTGAAAGCACAACTAAGTGGAAGAAAGCTTCTGAAGACTTTCCAGCTTGATATAACACATTTGGAAGGGAGAAAGCATGCTTCGACAAGTTTAAAGATCTTTATGTATGAATAATTTAAGTTACGGTCATGTGAATACTAGCAAACATAGCACATGCTTTACTTGACACCAATGAACACACCATTATACTTTATCCACATTCCTTTGTGAAACAGAGATCACTAAGTAAAATGGTTCCTCTTTTTAAACACTACAACTGAGAATACAAGTTCATCAGCCTTAAGAAACCATATACTACTTCTCTCACTTATCTGTTTTTTTAAGACACATACTGTTATTTCACCTTTCATCCAGATTCCAAAAGCACATGTATGGTTGCCAGGAGCCTAAATTATTACAATTTCTAGAAAACAATTTAGCAACTACATATCCAAAGGCTTAGAAATTTGTCTACTTTAGGCCCATGCTAACTTATAGAAAACCTTAAGAAAAAATAACCAAGTATGTAAACAAACATATTGCCAAAAAGGATATTTACTGCATTTTTAATAAGCTTTAAAAATAAAGTATGGGATAATCTCAAGATACTGAACAAGGATCTTGAAAAATATTCAATGGCTTAGAAAATACTTTACAATATGTTCAACAATAACTGGCAGTTTATAAAGCAGCATGTGTTGAGATTATACAACTATAGCTATATATCTTTACCTATAAAGATATAGAGATAATATATATCCATGTGCTATGTTTGCTGCTATTCACATGACCAAATCTGAATGAACTGCTACAAATCAAAATATTAAGATTGTTTATTTCTACATGGCAAGACCATTTCTTTTGCATATAGGGTGTGGAGGCTAACTATTTGCTGGACTTTCTTCAGTAAACTTTTTAATATAAAAATTACTTTCTGAAAAAATAATTTATTGGATCCAAATTGAGCATGAGAAGTGCCTTGATGCTTAAAGGCATTTTGTTCCCAATAAATGACTGACCAAATAGTGCTATCAAATGCCATCCTTTCCCTACTTTTTGCAATAGTAGGGCCTGAGAAGTATTTGGAGAAAATGCTTGGCTTAGGTCATGCCTCTAAAAGAGAGCTGGAATTGGAATAGCTGGGAGAAGTCTTCATCCCTTCTCAAGTTATCCCACAAGGGTCTTAACCAGACGATTGAGTCCGTTAGAAGGCAGCCAGGGTTTCTATGTCCTTTATGGCCCCCTCGGAATCCCAAAGCAGTGCTTTGCTCAGTGTATAATTTGCCGGCTGCTGGTTGGGGATAGAATGTGATTCCATTCAGTGATTGACTTTTTTCCGTGTGTTGCACCCTTGAAAACCCGATGGCAGCTACAGGCTCTTACGGAGGAGAAAACGTATACAAATCAACACACAACATATTGCACAGACTGTGCTTCCTGAACCACGTTCTCAGATCCTGTCCCAAGACTGGGTTAAGAAGCTGCCAAAATAGATGGTATCTTGGGGTCTCTACCAAGCCTTGTAACACAGACCTAACTACAATCATTCATTCCTTTTTCATTGACTACTGTACTTCCCATCTTTAATAGGTTTGGCCCTGCTGGTAGGGTGGCTCTATGGCATGAGACTACATATATAAGGAGACTAAATGTTTTTATGTGGCATGGATTACCATGTAAGATTTAATTTGAAGAGTCATGATATTTCACATAGAAATGTTTAAAGTGAGACAACACAGGAAATGCCTGTTTCTAGGCTTCCATCGCTCAGGAACCAAGTCTTCCCTGGACCGTACACGCATTTAAAAAAGTGCTCAGTCCATTTATGCAGCCAAAAGACACATGAAAAAATGCTCATCAGCACTGGCCATCAGAGAAATGCAAATCAAAACCACAATGAGATACCATCTCACACCAGTTAGAATGGCCATCATTAAAAAGTCAGGAAACAACAGATGCTGGAGAGGATATGGAGAAATAGGAACACTTTTACACTGTTGGTGGGACTGTAAACTAGTTCAACCATTGTGGAAGACAGTGTGGCGATTCCTTAGGGATCTAGAACTAGAAATACCATTTGACCCAGAAATCCCATTACTGTGTATATACCCAAAGGATTATAAATCATGCTGCTATAAAGATACATGCACACGTATGTTTACTGCGGCACTATTCACAATAGCAAAGACTTGGAACCAACCCAAATGTCCAACAATGATAGACTGGATTAAGAAAATGTGGCACATATACACCATGGAATACAATGCAGCCATAAAAAAGGATGAGTTCATGTCCTTTGTAGGGACATGGATGAAGCTGGAAACCATCATTCTCAGCAAACTATCACAAGGACAAAAAACCAAACACCACATGTTCTCACTCATAGGTGGGAATTGAAGAATGAGAACACTTGGACACAGGAAGGGGAACATCACACACCAGGTCCTGTTGTGGGGTGGGGGAGAGGGGAGGGATAGCATTAGGAGGTATACCTAATGTAAATGACGAGTTAATGGGTACAGCACACCAACATGGCACATGTATACATATGTAACCGGCACGTTGTACACATGTACCCTAAAACTTAAATTATAATAAAAAACAAAAATAAAAAAAATTAAAAAAAAAAAAGACATGGTCCTACTAGCCTCAGAAATTAAGTAGCACAGGAGTAAGAGACATTCTTTAGGACTTTTTTCTTGCAAACCAAAATGACATGGGCACTGAAGTCATGCATGCCTTGCCTTCAATCCCTTCTTATCAATTAAAATCTGTGCCATCATTGGCAACTCACTTTATTTCATGAGCTACAATGTCTTTATCTGAAAAGTAAATACAGTAATGTTTAACTTGCAATGTCTTTGTGAAGATTAAACAGTGTAATGTGTAATGTAATGTCTAAGAAATAGTAGTCAATAAAGGCCACATGTCTTCACATAATGGGAATAGACACCATAAAATTGGGGAAGAAAATTATATGTCAAAAAAAGACTTTTCATACGATATTATTCAAAATATACTACAGAAGTTCTAACAGAGTAAGTTCTTGAAAATCAATTGCAAGCTGCCCCGAGCTTAAACAAAGAATTTTTCAGTAAAAGGGAAAATTTCACTTTGAAATAATGCAGACTAATGATACCATCTTTCCATGATTACTTAAGAACCAACTGAAATAATCAGGAGAAATCATACATGTGGGTGGGTTTATTTTTCAAAAAAAAAAAAAAAAAAGACATGAATATTTGCTTAAAATTGTTTTTTATTTTAAATATTTATCTCAGTAGTTAGGATATTAATGAGCATACTCAATGTAAGAAATTTTCTCCAGATTGCTATCACTACAAATAAAACTTTATTATTCTTCATTTTTAAAAAAGTGCTCAGTCCTCTGATAGGCTCCTACTCCTTTATTAGGTGCTAGTCCCGTCATAAAAATCTGCCTTTGAGGCATTACAAATTAGTTATTCTAACCAAGTCTGCTTATGTAACGGGATGACAAATATCGGTAACATTTCTCTCTTTTTTTTTAAAGACAGGGTCTTACTCTGTCATCCAGGCTGGAATGCAGTGGTGCAATCTCGGCTCACTGCAACCTCCGCCTCCCAGATTCAAGCAATTCTCCCACTTCAGCCTCCCAGGTAGCTGGGACTCTAGGTGTGCACCACCACACCTGGCTAATTTTTGTGTTTTTCAGTAGAGATGGGGTTTGGCCATGTTGGTCAGGCTGGTCTCAAACTCCTGACCTCAAGTGATCTGCCCACCCCGGCCTTTCAGAGTGTTAGGATTACAGGCCTGAGCCAACACACTGGGCCCAGTAACATTTCTACGTAGAAAACAAATGTTTAAAATATGTAACATAAACATAAAATAATTAGGCACATTTTAAAAATTTATTGCATGAGCTTGCAAGTTGCTCATGGAAAAACAAAAGATTGTATCATAATATAAGTACATATAAAACTGAAAAGTTTCAGTTGTCTTAATTGAAAGTCAGCACTGAATTTCCGGATTTTGAACAAATCATTAAAGTAACATTAATAGTAACATTAATCCCAACTGTTGAGAGTTCTCAGATGGAGGAAAGCACATGATTTGGAAGCTGATGTAAAGAGACTACTTAATTGAAATGGGGCAATGAAAGCCAGCAATTTTCTCAATGTGCCCCCATCACAAAGCCTCCACAAATAACTTTAGTATCAGAACCTATAATCCACTGAATAATTGGTTGAAATACACAAAATGTGTACTACATGACTGAGCATTTCTCCCTGAACTGAGAGCTCAACATGATCCTTGACCAAGGCAGATATCCTGTTGCCTGCCTGTCACAGGACGCTTTACGTGAGCCCTTTCTTAAATATACCTGTCTTCTCTCTGCATTTTATTTGGTTTTGTTTGGGCTGAGATATTCATCTCAAAAGGTTTCTCCTCAAGGTGTCCTTTTGAGTTATCAGGCAACAAAAGATCACTAACTCTTCAGTTTCACTTCTGAAAATGGCAGTGATTCTCAACAGCATCTTCACAAAGACAGTGTGGACTTCAACGAGCCACCAGGGGCAATGGGGCAACATGGCCATGTTCCCATGGATGTAGAACTGAGTCACTTTCCAAACACACACACACACACACACACATACACACACACGTCCCATTGTTAGGGGAGTGAAATTTTATATACAGCTGCCTCTAGCTATAACTTCACCAATTAGTCAACACTTCCAAACTTCTTAGAGGTAGTATTTGAGCTTTACTAGCATTAGATAAAGTTGGCGTTTTATTAAGTGTCCCAGGATGGTCCTTCAAATGCCTTCTTTCTCTCTCATTTTCTTCTATTTGATTTCTTCTCTCAGAATCATTCATTTGGATTAGTCATATCTCATCTCATAAAATTCATATATGTAAGAAGAGTGGTATAGTTTGGTTGTTTTTTATTCGTTTTCTGAAATGGTTAGACTATTGTAAATGGATTTAAAGTAAGGGTCACAAAAACTCAAATACTTGCAGGATCAAAGAAAATTACGCAAATGAGCAAAGATGACTAGGTGAAAGAAAGCAGTGCAAGCATGATGCTTAGTGGAAACTGGATCTCACTGCTGAATAGTAACAGGGAACGGTGGGTCCTGTGGAAAACTGGAAAGCACCCACCCAGCACACAGGGGATATTCATTATTCATGAAAACATTTGTTACTAGATTGGAATGTGGCCCCAAAGTTGCCAGATCTTCCTTTCAGAAAGAAGCCAAAAATCCAGGTTTTTTAATGTAAAATCTTCCAGATTTTGAAAGCATTGGCATCTTATTTTAAAAATGAACTCTTTGTAGGCCCCTTATGATTCTCGTTTGGTCTGTGGCAATTAGCAACCTGTGGTTTAGTACCATTAATAACCTTTCCTGGGAGTAGGATTTAATTATGGGGCACATAAAGGTATGGGTATGAAGATTTTCAGTAAAGCCAGGTGACATTAAAGATATGGCAAAGAGGCATAAAATGGAGGAAAATGAAGAAAGCTGAACTTAGAAGAAACCGTAATTATTAACAGTAGTTTCCTCTGAGTGATAGCGTTTCTGCTTTTACTTTTCTGTTTTACAAATTTACTATAAACTATCAAAGTTAGATAAAGTTACTATTTTATGGGGCTTAGTCTATTAGTAAAAGTAGCCCAGAGAGTGGAAAATAATTATATGTGTATATTTAGGTTGGTGCAAAGTAATTGCGGTTTTTGCAAGTGCAAGTAATGGCAAAAACCGCAGTTACTTTTGCACCAACCTAATACATAGATCCATTTACCATGTTTAAGCCACATAGTTTTATTGAACATTTAATCACAACCAAAAGTTCAATCAGCTCACTATGGTGACATCATGTACAAAGAATCTTTTATTAAAAATTAAAATAGCCCTTTAACAATGAGTCAAAGTGTAGTCCCCTCAAAATAAGTGATTAACAGTATCTTAAATGTACATGCTAAACAAGGCTTTGTTTTTATTAGTGCAATAATAATGTTGAGAGACAATGTCTTGCACATAGAGTATGTCTTCGATAAGTATGTGTTGAAAGATGATTATGCTGCTGCTGATCTGAATGTCCTTAAAAGTCATGATTAAAAATAGTAAACAACACAGCCAGTAGTAGTGCTACTGAAATTAAACCTACTGTAAATTAGTCCTTGAAATGGTATTATAGTGAAAGGAGGGAAGGAAGGGAGGGAAAGAGGGAGGGGAAGAGAAAGAGGGAGGGGAAGAGGAAGAGGAGGGAAGAAGAAGGGGGAGGGGAAAAGGGCAGGAGGCAAAGAGAAAGAAAAGGAAAGGTAGAGGAAGGTAAGGAGGAAAGAAACACAGATACATTCATAAATTTTTTCCTGTCAGAAATATTTAAATTCTCAAAACAGTCTCCTCCCCTTTCTACACTCTGGAGGTGGTGCTAGTGAGCACCATACTGAGGTAAACTGAGGAAAGCAGCAGCAGCCAAGAGCCTGTCTAGCCTCTCTTTATAATCATACACAGTAACATTCAGAACGCCAAGTCACTGAAAATCCTGCCTACATGGAAGAACCATACAATAGGGAGAGGAGGAAATTTTTGTAAAAGAGAATCCTAGACCTTCACATTTGCCGGATCTGTGTGTCTATGTGTAATCAGAAATTTTTCAAAAAGTAGACAGAGGCAGTGAGAGGTGACAACGTGCTGGTGGCCCTCGCTTGCTCTCAGTGCCTCCTTGGCCTCAGCGTCTGCTCTGGCCATGCTTGAGGAGCCCTTCAGCCTGGCTCTGCACTGTGGGAGCCCCTCTCTGGGCTGGCAGAGGCTGGAGCCGGCTCCCTCTGCTTGCGGGGAGGTGTGGAGGGAGAGGCATGAGCAAGAACTGGGGCTGCGTGTGGAGCTCGCAGGCCAGCGCGAGTTCCAGGTGGCCATGGGCTCGGCAGGCCCCACACTCAGAGCAGCCAGCAGGCCGGCACCGCTGGCCCTGGGCAGTGAGGGGGCTTAGCACCTGGGCCAGCAGCTGTGGAGATGGCCCTGGGTTCCCCCAGCACTGCCAGCCCATCCACGCAGTGCTCAAATTCTCGCCGGGCCTCAGCCACCTCCCTGCGGGGCAGGGCTCCGGGACCTGCAGCCCGCCATGCCCAAGCCCCCCCAACGGTGGGCTTCCATGTGGCCCGAGCCTTCCTGATAGGCACTGCCCCCTGCTCTGTGTCGTCTGGTCCCATCGACCACCCAAGGGCTGAGGAGTGCAGGTGAATGGCGCGGGACTGGTGGGCAGCTCCACCCGCGGCCCTGGCACGAGATCCACTAGGTGAAGCCAGCTGGGCTCCTGAGTCGGGTGGGGACTTGGAGAGATTTTATGTCTGGCTAAAGGATTGTAAATACACCAATCAGCACTCTATGTCTAGCTCAAGGTTTGTAAATGCACCAATCAGCACCCCATATCTAGCTCAAGGTTTGTAAACGCACCAAGCAGTGCTCTGTGTCTAATTAATCTGGTGAGGACTTGGATAACTTTTATGTCTAGCTAGAGGATTGTAAATGCACCAATCAGCACTCTGTGTCCAGCTCAGGAATTGTAAATGCACCAATCAGCACCCTGTCAAAATGGACCAATCAGCTCTCTGTAAAACGGACCAATCAGCTCTCTGTAAAATGGACCAATCAGCAGGATGTGGGTGAGGCCAGATAAGGGAATAAAAGCAGGCTGCCTGAGCCAGCAGCGGCAACCTGCTGGGGTCCTGTTCCACACTGTAGAAGATTTGTTCTTTCGCTGTTTGCAATAAATCTTGCTGCTGCTCACTCTTTGGGTCCACGCTGACTTTATGAGCTGTAACACTGCGAAGGTCTGCAGCTTCACTCCTGAGGCCAGTGAGACCATGAACCCACCAAGAGAAATGAACAACTCTGGACAGGAGGAACGAAAAACTCTAGATGCGCTGCCTTAAGAGCTGTAACACTCACCGCGAAGGTCTGCAGCTTCACTCCTGAAGCCAGTGAGACCATGAACCCACCAGAAGGAAGAAATTCCAAACACGTCCGGACATCAGAAGGAACAAACTCCGGACACACCATCTTTAAGAACTGTAACACTCACCGCGAGGGTCCGTGGCTTCATTCTTGAAGTCAGTGAGACCAAGAATCCACCAATTTCGGACACAGCAGTTGCTCCAAAGAGAACACTTAAGAGATTACAGAGAAAGGATTCAAGATGGCAGGATACCTATAATTCACTTAAGGTGAAATGTTAAATCTCTCCAACATTCAGAATGACTGAATAAGGCAACTATCTAGAGATGTCTTCTGCAATTTACAAAAGAGTTTCAGAACCATTGTTTTCCTGTGGCTGAATCTCTTCTGCTTCAGGGTTTGGGTTTTGACCTTTTACCTTTATTTTTTAAATGTGGCTTTACATTTTTGCTTCCATTACAGGAGCATTTGTGTCCTTCTCCATTTTTTTTTTTTTTTTTTTTTTGGCAATATGCTCCTGGTCTCTGGCAGTATACCTTTCCCTCTGGGATGGAAGCTTATAGCTCAGGTGGAGGGGACTGCCATGATGTCTATGTGCAGTGTCTGATGCTTAATGAAATTGATCAGAATGGCACCATTCTAGTCAATTTCACTCACAGCAGGTGGGAGCAAGAGACATTCCTATGTAAGACTCAGGTACTGCTCTTCATCTGTAGCTTCTAGGACTGATTGTACAGTGGATCTCAAATGAAAAAGAAAACACACACACACACACACACACACACACACACAGCCTGCTGGAGTGCATCCCAGAGCAGACATGCTACAATGTGTTTCCCTTCATCCCTGTATATGCAATACAGTAAGGAATGGTGTATGTTCAACTGTAGGCTATAATTTTATTGATAGACTCTGATAACATTATAAAATCCATAAGGGCAAAGAGCAAGTGATTTGCTCATGTCACTAGAAATCCAATACAAAATTACAGCCTTCATTTGGAAGCCTTTTTGGGACTTTTTTTTAAATCAGTCATGATGCATAGTTATCAATACCTGTATTTGGACCATGATGACAAGGGAGAAGAAAAAATACCAGGCCAATTCTTAGAGAAAATACACCCAAATTATTGAATTGCACAAGGATACCTGATTTGGCAAATCTATACAAATTGTGAGAGATTCTATACAAATTGTGAGAGAGATGACAAGCAGAAAATGAGAGCACATTTGACTCATTTAATAAAGACTTCTATAAGCATTCATTTATATGTTACTGTATGCTAAATGTAAACATGTAAAATCAAGTTTGGGTCTATTATATTGCACATTACAAATGAGCTCTTGAACAATTTGTACATGAAAGGCAGGAATAAGGAAAATAATGCCTCTTTATTCCATGTCAATGTGCTCAACTTTCACATGAGCTCAACAGCTATTGTGTGTCCTTATTTGCATAGCACAGATTTCGGTGAGGAAGGTCTTATCCCACTGGAGAGCCACCCATCTATGCATTTTCAAGGCATCAATCTAACAGATCCTCACATGAGCCAGAAGGCATACGGAAACATGTCAGTGACAAGGAAGCTCTACTACTCAAAAGGGAGAGATGTCCTGTTGAAAAGTAGAGTTTGCCTCCCCTCTGTGGTCAGGATACTTACATCCTTGTCACGAGGAAGCTAACTGAACTATCCAAGACAGGTCCATCTTTGTAGTTCATGCTATCAGTGGGAGGTCCTGGATGCAACTAATGTATGTATGAAAGTGATTTTAAGCAGACCTAGAATAAAGAAATTGAAAGACAGGTCATCTGGAAAATAAGTAGAGTTAATTGGGTAGGTACAGATGGTACACTTAAGGAGGCTATTCAATGTAAGGAAAAATATGACTGAGAAAACTCACAGTTATTCATTATAATCAAATACGATCTATACGTCACGGGACCTCAGTGCTGGTCGAACTCTGCCAGTAATAGCTGTGTGACTTCAAGACATTCAATTTCTCTGACTCTATGTTTCTTCACCTTAAAACAAAAGGATTATTCTCTAGGACATCTTTCCATTTGATGATCCTATTTTCATTTGTGTTTTTGTCATACAACATTAGTGGAACTACTGGTCATGTGTCTGGCGTACATTAAAGTTATTTCCCATTTACCTACGGTTTTAGAGTGGTGTGTGATCCTCCATTGTTCAGCCTTCAATAAGCAAATATTCAACCTGACTTTCATTCAGGATCCAGTGAGTTTGCATGGTTATTAAATTCACAGACAATACATGCAAACTGGCTTAACCAAAATCACTGTTTAATACGCGTTGAAACGAAAGCCTAGAACTGGTAAGGCAGAGCACAAAACAGTTACTCTTAGTTAATAACAAATATCAGCTGTGTAAGCTGAAAGAAGAATGTGGTTTATACAAAGGTTACAGCTCTGTTTTAAACATTAAATTAAAACTCTTGTTTTGGCCAGGCACAGTGGCTCATGCCTGTAATCTCAGCATTTTTGGGAGGCTGAAGCAGGTAGGTTAACAAGGTCAGGAGTTCAAGACCAGCCCGACCAACATGTGAAACCCTGTCTCTACTAAAAATACAAAAATTGGCCAGGCGTGGTGGTACGCGCCTGTAATCCCAGCTACTCGGGAGGCTGAGGCAGGAGAATTGCTTGAACCTAGGAGGTGGAGGTTGCAGTAAGACAAGACTGCGCCACGGCACTCCAGCCTTGGTGACAGAGCAAGACTGAACCTTGAAAAAACAAAACAAAACAAAAAAAACCGTTTTAAAATTTTTTTTTTTTTAGCTAGTGGGTGGGAGAGGTTCAAATGATGGCAAAGCTTGCATTTTTAAAGTATGCCTGTTTACTCTCTATGTATAGTATAATGCCCTGGAACATTTCTACAGAATGTCAAACATCTGGATCAAGCAATCAACAAACACATGTTGGTTGCTGTATGACATTAAGCTAAATCCAAATCAATCAGTTCTCTATATCTAGTGCACACCAGTACTTTTGACCCTGGGTAGATACAAATGCAACACTCCTATTTGTTCCTAAGGTAAGTCATATTTATACTAGTTTTTAGTTTGCAAAGCTGATCCACACTTCTTCCTAAATGCTATAGGCTTAGATCTCATGGGATGGTTCAGCCTCCAACTGACCAGAAAGCAACTGCCATATCACCTCCAACCCCTATTTTAGCCATTGAAAACCTCAGTGGCCAAAGTAGTGGCATGACCATCCACATTCCACCAAGTGACTCATGCCTTTTTTACTTATTCAGAGATACATGACTACTGGAATCATATCAGATAGCATTATTCCTCTCATTGACAAGTAATCGAATTTTTTGTTACTAATAATACTTACTATAACCACAAACAACATAAGCAGGTACCAGTGTATAATATCTGAAATTACTATAAATACTAAGAAAAAGGCAACAAACCATGTGGACCCCATGTTAAAAATGAAATCTCCTTTCAACTGAAATACGTAGAGAATTTTTAATAGTATAAACAGTGTTTACATTAATTTCGCTTGATCTTCTACAGACTGAGGCAGCACACTTTGAGTAGCTTATGGTCTTGATTTGTTTAGTGAGTAATATTTCGCTCAAAGTTCCAAAAGGCCCAAACTCTAAGTATTCTAAGTTTGGGTAAATGAAAGTGGAAGCTTAGATGGAAAAGAGTACAAAAGAAAAGGAAGCACCTTTACAAAGAGCTATTATACCTGATAGGCTCCATGCATGACAGTTGAAATGTGAGCTTCAGTATTCAAAATAGAAAGGATACAATCATATGTCTGGTTAACTTACAGGAAATAGTTCCAGAGACAATTTTACACTAACTACAGTGATTTGGGCAATTTTTAAAAATAATACCAGCCAATTTCTCTCCATTATACTCTGCTGGCAGAAAATAAAACATTTTTCTTTGAAATGATTGCCTTTGGTTTTGTTAAATCATGCATTCTGTCAACATGTGGTCACCATTTTTACATGATCTTTCTGCTTCCCTAGAAAAGAATGAATTCACAGTCTGAACCCTGATATAAATATGTAATCTTGCAACTGTTAAGGCTTCTTCTATTACCGCAAAATGAAGAGATAAGAAATAGAAGTGATATCAAAAGAAATGAAACAAAAGAAGGTGATGATGACCAAATAAGTATAAAGCTCAGCTTCTTGCACCCACTTCATAGCCAGATGAAGAAAATGCTCATGTTAATCATTTTTCTTACTGTAACACAGAGATGGTGTGAAATTCATTTCAAAACATTAATATTTGAAAATACATCTGAGAACCCTATTTGTGCCAAGAAATATGTTCTAGCAACTTTCTGCAGCTAGCAAAAAGTTAGAGGAGCAGAGGCTATAAAATAATCTTAAAATAAGTAGGACATTATCTTGTCATTAAATACTTTTCAGATAGAATTGTAAAATGTCTGAGCTTTAATTGCTTCCACTCACTATGCCATCCTCTAGGATGCAGATCTTCAACTCCATCCTCCAGTCTGTACATTTTTTAAAGCTAAATTATTTTGCTAACGAAAAGTGTAGATACTTGTTTTCTTGCTGCCCTCATCGGAGTGTATGTTTACTGATACGGCAAAAAAGTACTTCTTTCTAAGATAATCACTGCAATATTGACTCCCCTATGGCTGGGATTTCCCAAAGTGGGCACTCAGAAAGCATTCTTGACTATGTTGGTTTTCCTTTACTCAATAGCCTGGGCATATATTGCATCTCAAACCAATCTATAGTTAAATAAATAAATAAATATGTTAAGCCTAAAAAAAAAAACTGAGACACTTCAAATGGATAAAGAAGAAAACTCCAGATGAATCTTTAATTGGATAAAAATATAAAAAGCCAAAACAAAGCCAGAACTTTTATGTATAAAAGACATAACAAAGCAACGAAATGTTTTCACTGATTAGGTCTTCCACTAGGGTAATCCTAGAGATTCAACCATCCAGAAAACAAGCAGTAACAATCTGATTATACTTAGAATGTATGTTTTAAGGGTATAGGTATAAGGGGTAGTCATTTGTTCCCATCTCTCATATAGTTAACAAGTAAAGTAAGCTAAAATGTAAAACACCGAAGGTGCCACTTAAAAGGGAGTTCCTACCACTGAGTAGCAAATGGGCCAAAACTTTAGATAAGATTTCAACTTAGGTGACACTGTGCTTGTGATAGAATTGTCTACGTCTCAACAGTGCCATCACCATGTAAAGAGGGAAGAGCAGTTAATTCAATTTATCTATCAAGTTAAAAACTCAAGTTACTAGAACACAATTGGAAGTTTCAACTAACCAGAATCATTTCTGTACTCGTGACTTCTTTTAAGTTCCTTTCGTTTTCCCTTGTACAAAGGTAAGATGCCCTATTTTCCAATCGGATATGTAATGACAATGCCATGTCATAAAAATATCAGCATCACCACTCACTCCATAAGAAGAAGGGCTTCCAAGGGCCAAGCTGGTGTTCAGCCAACACACACTGGCAAGACTAACCTTCCAGCATCCACTCTGGTATCAATGCCTGGACTATTCCAGCTGTTTGGACTCATACCACACCTCAAGGCTATTTGGTTCAACTGAATGCTTCTTAGTCATTACACCAGCTGTTTTTAAAAACATGAACAAGACTTAAAGAACCCATGGTTTCTTCCTTTTACTGTCCTTTAGCCAATATTAGAAAAGAAAAAAAGGTGTAATTGAGGACTTAATATTTTTGGTATTGTGCTAACTAATTGCTTCATATTGTTTTTCTCATTGAATCTTTAAACAATCTTATGGTTATATATCTACAGGTGAGGGCAGGGAGGCTTAAAGTGATCACATAATTTGCCTAAGGTCTCCTAGTTAGTCACTTCAGAGCCAGAGTTCAATGCCCAAAAGTATCTGACTACAAAGTTCTAATGCTCAGCTACCATGGACAACACCTGGCAGATGAGCTGACAGACTGGGAAGAAAGGATGTGTAAGTTCTAACCATTGTGGGCACAGGAAAGTTACTTTTAAATCACATGAATTACTATTTAAAAAAAACCACACACACGTCAGCAAATTTAAAGGACTTTTTATGATTTAAAGATTTGATCTGGGGACCTAGGATTGTTGTGGTAAATTTGAGAAGTCTTATTTTTAAAAATTTATGAGTTCAGTTTACATAAATTTGGAAATAAAATAACATGGTTGCTTTGTGTGGCCATCTGCCACTCTCATAAGTATCTCTAGCTACAAAATTGAGAACACTGGTAGTTTTGCTATGGAGTTAATTGAAGCCTTCCTAAGAATAATTTTAATTCAGTATTGAGAGCCAAATTCTGCTTTATGATCCACATTTCACATAGTATTTCTGAAAATTAGAGCAAGCCAGGGTTCTGACTGGCATTTTGAAATCTTTCAGATTAAAACATGATCCAGCTATTTTCTGCTATTCATCTAGTGCTGATCTCCAGATCCATAGAAGTGTAGTGGTTTTCCAGGTGCAATGTGCGAATGACCTACGACTCTGAACAGATGAATGGCCCCTAAGTATTTAGGCCTTCTATCTTTATTGCTATCCTATACTGTCACCTAATTATAATTATTTAGTTGCTTCTACTTTTATTTATGTAATAAAAATGACTAAATGCTCAAATTTACAAGGTTTAACACTTGGTTACAAAGTACAAAAGTATACTACATATAGCTTTAAATTAATATTTCTTTCCAGCAGTTTCTTCCACCCAAATCATAATACTTTATGAAATCTACTAATAAATGCCTTTTTACTCTAAGTGATATCCCAGAAAGAACTCACCTTTGGGTTAAAGGCAGCAATTCTCTTTAGACACAGTAAGAGCACACATTTGAGAGTTCATCTGTTACTGTTCTCTGTTCATCTTAATTCAGCTCGTCTCTGAAAAGCGTCACTTGCTTTGACTAAATTTCACTTTGACCATTTACAAAACGAGAGGTAGAAGATTCACCAAAATTCTGAATATATCATGTGACTTACAGAAAGACAATAAAGAATTGTGGGGGGGAATCCATAAGCATCTATTATCTTCATAACAAAAATAGCACTGCTATCTATTAGAAAGAGAGGAGTGGGAAGTGAACAAAAGTAATTATCCAAGCTGTAATTTGGCCTTGACAACAGAGTCGGGCCTCTTCAGACTAAGAAAAGGCTTTATACCGATGGGCAGTAAAGGACAGCACGACATATATCATGTTGGCAGTGAGTAGGGGGAGCACCAAAACAACATCCTAACTGCAGAAGCTGCAGCACTCCACATGCAGCAGAGACATACAGTCCCACAGATGTGTCTTCTGGTATGACCAGGAAGGCATGTGGAGTGTGTGGTAGTTAATTCTGCCACGGGCAAAATTAAAAGACACACTTTATTCATTTTCTTCACGTTTTCTTCTTTCGACTCACTTGTTAATAGAATGGCACCCAATGTGAGCTAAAGATTCAATTCAGAGTATTTCACTTCTAAATTAATCAACTATTTTTGTGAAATTAATTTTTAAATTTAAACAAGATGGAGGAATATAAAGGCAAAAACAAAATCATCCTAGCCTCTAAAAGCTCTCTATCCCCAGAAGCGAATATTGTGAATTGTTTCTTGTGTACCTTCCCAAAAGGGATGTAATACACTCAGAAGTGCAAACTACATATAAACCTCACCTTATTTACATGAATAAAGTCATCTTCTTGATACTGTTCTGAAACTTGCAAATACATGTCTTGAACTTCAGGCATCATTAGCACATATAGATCTAACTCAATCTGTTTAAGCATTGGACAATATTTCATTGGATGAATACTGTAATTTATTTGTCCAGTTGTATAGGGAAAAGTATTTTCAGCTGTTTTTAAACTTTTAATATTAAAATAATATTGAAATAAGTATTTCTACGCATTTTCTTGATGTATTATAGGAGTGTGTCAGTAGAGATGGAATTAAAGGGTAGAAGAATATACACATTAAAAAACAACTAATCCAGAGTAGCATCAACTTTTAGCTCAAAGGAGGCAAATCCCTCATCCAATTGTGAGAAGAAAATGTTTGGGTTTGGCTATTTGACAATGACCAAAACAATATAGACTCATGAACACACTTATATGTATCAACAATGAAAAAGTTGCATTTGTATTCCTTTTTTGCTTATCTTTATAACAGAATTCTACATGTTAAATCTAATATTTGGGGAATTACATGGATTTATAATACTTCTCCAAGTATTTAGATCTATAAACTAATTAATATGAATGTTACAAAGGTATGACATATTTTAAAATGTACAAAAGTTGACCATATATGACAGAATCCTGCTATACTCTAATGGCTTTAGGCTTTTTGTCACTGACGTGACTTATCTCAGATATTGTGCCTGTTGTGCCTACAGTCCAAAAGGTCATTGCCCTTAGTAAAATATCCTTCTTTTGTGTTCTAAGGTATTTAAATTCTGAAGCTACACAACAATAATTAATTTCCATTCCACTTAGTGCTCCCTCTTGGGCCTTACTTACTGCATAGTCCAGGTAACAAAGGCCACCATGGAGCTTTCTGAGCAGCCCGATCAAGATGAAACATGCACTATATCCCCAAGTGCTAGTACACAATGCATGATTTTGTGAACCCCTCACCTATAGTCTATGAACAAGTCTCTGAAAACAGAGTGTGAAATTCAAACACCTTTGTCCTTAAAACAAGCTCCGTCTGCCAAAAATGCTTTCTTCTGTGAACTTTTGGCATCGATAGGGCAGAACACAATATCCTTTGCATTCAGCTGCCAAAGACATGAAACTAGGTCCAAAAGGAAGAAGCCAGGTAAATTGTTTAGGCCTATAACCTAACATTCTCCTTGGCATAAAAAGATTCATCTTCAGCCTTCCAATAAGTGCAGCCAATTGGAAAGGCGATAAATTCATTATTGTGCAACACTGTGAATAATTCAGATAAACAATTTCCAATACTTAAAATCCTGTTTTCTCATTCTTTAATTTTTAAGGCTAGCAAATAAAGGCTATTGAGGAACAATCTGTCTCAAAATCTCTGAAAAATCACCACTAACTCATTTAAATTTTTTCTTAACACAAATTAAACCAGAAAGGAAAAGACAAAGTAAACCCAAATATCTATATTTTTCATTGAGTATGATGACTATTTTTCAGTTGAGTATGATGACTGTTTTTCTCATAACCCACAGTAAGTCTGTAAAGATATATAGGAATATTCATCTTATAGCTTCCTGAAGATTGGGAAATGATAGCATCTCAATGTAAAAAAGTTTTATGATATTAAAAAAATCTGCAGATATAATCTTCTCCTGTAACAATACTAAGTCCTGAACTGAGCTGAAGCTCTAGGGCGATTCAAGAGTCAATAGGTCTGACATGTACTGACTGTCTTCTATACAATGAAAATCTGGTAGGTACTGGGGATGCAATGTCACATGTGTAGGAAGTTTATAATCTGGTAAGGAAATAAAAGACAATTACACAAATAAATGTTACAACACACCACACGGTAAGTGCTATAACAGAGGCACAAAGCAATCACTCAAGATGGACATTTGTGTCTTCAAATAATATGACTCCAATTCTCTTTAATAGTCCCTCTCTTCATTCAAGCATTCATTTATTCATTCAAAAAACACTTATTACCCAGGTCAGTGCTAAGAAAAACTCATACAGTGAGAAGCAGAAGAGACAGAGGCCGTGACCTTCTGAAATCTTCCTTTCTGTGAAAGAGACAGCATTAAAGAATGACACAATAAGAGAAATGATAAAGATACTAATAATAATCATAACTGACATTTATTCAGTGCTTACTATATGTCAATGAGCTAACATGCTTGATGCATTATCTCAGTAATCCTCACAGCTACATTAGGATTCAGGAAGGCACTGAATTGAAGTTGATACGGTGCATGGCATCGGACTGCCTGGATTTCAGTCCTCACACCATCACTTAGTTAGCTATGTAATCATAGGCAAGTTACTTAACCTCTCTGTGCCTCAGCTTTTCCATTTGCAAAATGGAATTAATATCATGTTCTGCCAAATTTAAGATGCCATTGAAAGTAAGGCATCCTAATTTCAGAGATGTTAGAGAAAATGTATCTTAGATTCTATTAAATAAGGTAACAATACGAAGTAACAACATCCATCATATATAGTTGCTGTGATGATTAAAAATACATAAAGCACCTAGAAAACTGCCCAGCATAAATATTTAATAAATATTAATTTAATAATCTCTTAATTTAATAAATACTAATTAAAATTATTTTAAAATATCCACTCCTTCCCTTCGACAGGTTCTCACTATGTTGCCCAGGTTGCAGTGCAGTGGCTATTCACAGGTATGGTCACTGCACACTACAGTCTCAAACTCTGGGCTTCAAGCAATCAACCTGTCTCAGCTTCCTGAGTAGCTGGGACTACAGGCAGGCATCACCAGACCTGGCAGAATTATCTGAATTTTTAAAAAGGGAAACAAGTATACAACAAACCTACATAATTTTTTTAAGTCCAGAGCTATGAGACTTTGCATCAGAAGATTAATCTAGAGCAGGGTTCGAAAGGCACTCCTCATGCACAATAATCTCCCAGTTACAACTAAAGAATGATCAAGATAAATTACCTAGACAAAGGTGTGGAGAAGAGCATTTCAGGTGAGGGTAGTATGCACGAAAGCCCATGGGCATGAAGAACAAGGTACAGACAAAGATGAGAACTAAGCCAATACAGCTGTGGAATGGAGAAAGTCAGAAAGCAACAAGATTGATTGACATTGGAAAAGTGGCCACAGGCAAGACCATATATGGCCTTACAGACCATTCTGAGAAAGGATGCTCTTTATCCTAATAGTAGTAAGAAGCCCCAAAGGGCACAGAAGCTGGATTTGCATTGTTTAAGTACTAGGTGGAGGAAGACCAGTTCAAAGGGTGTTGTGGTAATTCAGGAATAGGGAAATCCAGGAATAGGGAAATCCAGGATGCTGGTTTAGACTAGAGCAGGAGTTCTCAACCTTGGCTCTTTTGACATATTAGGCTGTTTAACTCTGTTGTGGGAGCATTTCTGTGTATTGGAGGATGCTTAGCAGCATCCCAGGCTTCTACCCACTAGATGCCAGTAGCAATTCCCCAGTTTTAGCAGCCAAAAATGGCTCCAGAGAGTACTAAATATTCCCTAGGGACAAAACCATCCCTAGCTGGGAAACACTGCACTAGAGTGATCTCAGGGGAGCTGTAGAACAGGAGACAGATTCTGGACACACTAAACAAAAAAAATCAACAGGGCTTGCTGATGAATTAGGTATGGGATAAGGGAGTGAACAGTAGCAAGGATATAGCCCTATCCAGGGTTTCTGATTATACAGCTGAACAAGTGGTGATACCATGCACTGAGACAGAAAACAATGGAGGCAGATCAGACCCGAGGGAAAATCATGTGTTCAGATTGAAACCAGCAGAACTTGAGCTATCATCATGACATGGCAGTGGTCCTGATGTCAGGAGATCACTTGGATATTCAAACTAAAGCTCAGAAATGAAATCTAGTGACAGGGTAAAATAATTGAGTCACCAGCCTAGAGATGATAATTGAGTGTATCTATGAAAAAAGATTCACTTTAAAAAATACTTAAGTTGTATTATTTCACTGTTGGTGACCAGACCATCTCTACAATAAAATCATTATAGCCCTCAACACTGTAAGATAATGTCTTACAAAATTATTTCAGTATTTTCAACCAAACAGATCTCCAAGTGCACAACCAGAGTGTACTTATACTGCAGAGATAGAGTTAAACAAAATGTAACTTAAAAGTATGCATGGTTCACCTCAATCAAGGATGCTTTTTTAAAGGCTTAATTTGCAAAGCAAAGTTAAAAATGAAGATCAAGAGTGACTTGTGGGTGAGGGGGAGTCTACTTGTCTTTTGCAGAAATCAGTGATCTCCTAACCCAGCATCTTGAATTATATTCTGATTGCAACTACCTTGACTGAGACCCAAGCATTTCTCATCAGAGCTCAGATTCACTTGATTTCTTCCCTTGTGGTATATGATAAACATAAGAAAGTTCAATTCTTAATCATTTCAGGTCTCTAGAATTTTTGAAGACAAGAGTCCATGACCTTGGGGATTGCTTACTGGTAGGGGAAAAAAAGCCTAGTCAGTTGTATCATTTAGCTCTCAAAGTCTTAACCTTGACTCACAGGTTCCCTTACTGCCAAAGGAACCAAAAAGAACATCTTCAGTTCCCGAGTGGCTCTCTTCTGAAGATTTTCCTTGGCCAGTATTACAATAAGGTCCACTAAACTCCTTACATGAGAGTGAGTGTAAGGAGTCTGTGTGTGTGTGTTCCTGTGATTTTTCAAGAAATTCTCCATTCATTCAAGAACACATTAGCTAGATTTTAGGCAACATTATTTTGCAAGAATAACAAGAATCCTTACCACCATTCCTATATAATACCTAGGGATAATGCCAGATTAACTCCAAACTGAATATAAATATAGGAGGAAATCATACTTGATAGGATCCACTTTGGAAAGCATGATTCGGTTTCTCATTATGTGGTAAGTGTACCCTGCAGAAATTTGAACTACTTAGACTTTAAAACTATAGCCATTTTTCATTATCTGAACATTAACATGGATAACACAAAATAGGATCTGACTCTCTATGTGAAACCTTCATTAAAATCACAAACATCCTGACTCTCAAGGAGAAAAAAGGCAGATAATGCCACAAATATGGGATAAGAAAATATGTATTCATACTGAGGAGGAAAATGGTCCTTAGATTTTTTTCTGTGTTTTAGAATGTACTTTTGTTTCTGGTTCTTCCACTGTACTAGAAGCATTCACAATAAGAATCCTGAAAAGACTAGCAGGATAATCTTGATTGGCTGAATGATCCAAATAAGCCCTTTGTGGACAAGAGTGGATAGGATGGATCACCCTAGGGAGTATTCCTGTTTCATTTATTCATTCATTCATTGAAAGAGTTGTTAAAGTCAACTGGATAACAGTCACAAGACATTTGAAGATGAATAAGACATGATTAAAAAAAAAGACAGGCAGATAAGACTTTCTTCTAGGTTTCAGGCTGCCTATTGGCCTTCCCTATATTCATGTTACACAGGAACATGAAGCACCAAACAGATCTCCATCTTCCCGAGAAAGCTTGGATCTCCCCAGTGGTGCCTATCCTTGTTAAATGGCACCACCCACTGTCCACATCAGAACACCGGGCAGCATCCTGTATTTCTTCTTCCCCTAACATCCTCAGATATCCAGTTACTTACAAGTTCTCTTATCCCTCCTAAGAATTTCTAGAACCCAATTTCTTTCCATCTGTGCTACTACCTACTCTCAGCCACTATCATCTTTTCTGAACTACTGCAATAACCCCCTAACTCCTTTGTCACCCCATTTCACTGGCCACCCTCTAATCCTTTCTCTTCACCGTAATCAGAGAGATCTGTCTACAGTGTAACCTTCCCAAGTCTCTCTCCTACTCAGAAACTTGTATGGCTTCCCATTGCCTTTACCATAAGCTCCAAACTCATCAACACGTTGTAAAGGCCTCATATGAACCAGCTCCTGCTCCCTTCTCCATTACGCTCCTTGAACTGACACTCCAGGCACACCTAAGGAGATTGGTCAGCCCTTCTCTCATTCTCCTCTCCAGGACCTCTCCTGCCAGCATCATCTCCCTCTGCCGCTTCCCCCTTTCCAAAAAAAGACCTGCCTATCCTTACAATTTCCCCTTAGCAGTCACTTTCTCTGGAGTCTGCATCCTGTGTTCTCCTAAGAGGCTCTGTGGCATCGTGCCCCTCCCTATTCAAGGACCAATCACAGAAAGCTCAAAGTGCTTGTGTGACTTCGTTACTGACTACAGTATAAACTGGCACAGATGGCAGGAACTATAGCTCAGGGTACTGCCATGCTACGAAGGAGAAGTTATGGACAATCTTACCTCAGGTGAGATCAAGGAAGGTTTCACTAGATAAGTGGTCCTTCAGACAAGTCATTACAAATGAGAGTTTTCAGGGATATTGGCTGTCATAAGTTGGGTATCTTGGGACAAAAGGAGCATCATGAGGAAAATGAGAAGCCATTAAGCAGTATGGCAACCTATGGGGCACATGAATATGGCCTGCGGATGGGAGGAGTGGAGAAAAGCAAATGAGAGTTCAGCAAGGATCAGACAATGAAATTCCCTTAAAGGTCGTCCAACAGATTTGGCCTTCATATTTAGGCAATGACAGGTCTCGAAAGGATCATAAGCAATGGAGAGATATGACTTTAGAAGGTCACTCTGAATTCCATGAAGACTACAATTACAGGGTTACCAGGGAAGTGGAAGAGAAGGAATGACCAGGACACTATGCAACCTTCTGGTTGGGAGACGTGGGTCTGTCTAGGCAGACACTGGCACGATGGAGAAGAACACCTGCACAGGACAGCCTTTAAGCCCTGGGCTTAGATGGGCCAGCACAGAGAGAACACAGAGCAAGACATGAAAAATCCAAGAATAGATTGTTTCAAAAAAAAAAAAAAAAAACCAGAGTCTCACTCTGTCACCCAGGCTGGAGTGCAGTGGTGCAATCTCGGCTCACTGCAACCTCCGCCTCCCAGGCTCCAGCAATTCTCCTGCCTCAGCCTCCCAAGTAGCTGGGATTACAGGCGCCCACCACCACACCCGGTTAATTTTTCTGTTTTTAGTAGAGACAGGGTTTCACCATGTTGGCCAGGCTGTTCTTGAACCCCTGACCTCAAGTGATCCACCTGCCTCGGCCTCCAAAAGTGCTGGGATTACAGGCATGAGCCACTGCACCCAGCCCAAGAATGGATTTCTAAGGTACATCGACAGTTAAAGAAGTAGTGGCAAAAATATGAGCCCTCAAGGCAACTTAAAGGAAAGTGGAAGGATATCCAAAGAAAGGTGTGACAAGAGTCCAAGGAAGAGATATTTTCTTGAAGAAGGGAGTTGTCCACAAAGTCAATAGATGAGAAGAAAGGCCACTGGCTGTTGACAACTCAATGGTCACTGCCAGAAGAATCTCCCAGAAGGCAGAGGATGGGAGATAGTGGGAACGAAGCCTAGGTACTATAAAGAAGTGGAAATTTTCAGCATTCATTGTTGTTTCCAAAAAATTGGTTATGAAGGAATAGGGGACATAAGGTGAAGAGGTTGTTTTAATGATGGGGAGGTTTCAGCCAGCTGGTGTGAAAGAGTAGAGAGAAATGATAAAGGACCGGCTGGGCAGAACCAGAACCCCATGTGGACAATCACAGATTGAGTATAAAGGAAAAAATTTGGAACCTAGAGTGAAAAAATTTGGAACCTAGAGTGAAAAAATATGTTGACAATAATCACACCCTTGACAGAGTCAAATTTAAAGGCAAGAAAAATTAAATGTGATTATAATAATACAATTGTACTAGCAAATGGTAATTATTATCAAGTAATACAACTATACCTTCATGCATTTTACTGCTGCACTTGTTTTATTTGTTACAACCTTTAAGTTTGTTTTAGGGGTTAAAATAATGCACTTTATTTAAACCACCTATAAAATAAATTATGCTATGAGATATTGCTTAATTTGATATAACTGAAGAAATACAATAGAAAACAAAGGCAATAGAGAGGTGCCATGGAGAAAAGTGTTCAAAATTCCAAAATACTTACATATTTCATACTACTATGTTTGTTCATAGTACTATGAACATCCAGAAAAAAATATAAAATGCATTTTTAATATTAAAATAAACTATTACATTTAAATGCACAGTTCATACATTTAAAATATATACCTAAACACACAATTGCCATCTTCTTTAAGAGTCCATATGGTTTATTCATTCAATCAATTTTTCACTCATCAATCATTTATTGATTACCTATTGACTGCTCTGCATACAGCCTGGTATCTAGGGGAAGGAGGAAGATTTCAAAAAGAAAGATCCTGTCGTTAAATAATGTACTATACTATAATACTTGAAGAAAAATCATATATATGTGGGGTAGCCAGCAAAGAACCACGGAGAAACAAGGAGAAAAGTGAAAAGCACTGTACACCTTACTGTCTGCGTATCTGTCAAAATATGTGGAAAGCAGTGGTTTCAGACAGAAAACGATTTCTAAAGGGTTGTTTGCTTGCCATTTACATGCATTTATTTACATGCAGTAAAAACTGGCTGACAGAAAGTAGGAAGGGGCATATTGCTAAGGAGGAAGCTGGAGAAAAATATGCATGAGCCCAGATGAGACATTCCACTTTTGTCACTTGAATCACTAATCACATTTTATAGCAGCCATTTAATTTTAATTTTTTCTTCACTGATATTAAATACAAATGTTAACAAGTTACCAATTAGGTAACATAAAAGCATTATGGGGTATCACCTACCCAACTACTAAATTTTTCAAAGATAACATTTGAAATTACATTAACAATTTCTTCCAGTTATACTGCACAAATATGAAGTCAGGGCAAAATTCTCCCTGAACCAAAAGACAGTAAATTATCACATGGGAGGGACTCATTGTCCCACTATCTCACTAGGCAAGATTGAGATAGTCCCTTTCCCAGTTTTATGCCTGTTCTTCATATTTGAACCCATACAATATGATTATCTGACATCACTTTCTTCTTTTAGTGCACAATTCTTATTATGGAAGATTTCAATACTCATGTGAATAACTCTACAAATACCTCGTCACTCTGCCTGATCCCTTTTCTCTTTTCCTTCCATAAATATACACAACTGCATAATACTTCTATTATACATCTACCCATTCATACTAATGGCCTTGTCATCTTTAAGCACAGAGTTTCAGATTTATCTAATTTGGTTCCCCAGCTGTCCAGTTTAAAATCACCACCTCCTCCAACGGTATCTCTCCTCATTCAGAAAAACATAAATGCCACATGAGGTGAAGTCAAAAATTGAAGCAGTAACATCAGATAATCCTTCACTGGGGAGTGCTCTAGTGACTCTTCATGAAATTATAGTGGTGGCAAAACATGAGGTACATACAACATTTCTTTATGATGGACCTGCTGATCAGGACATGAAACTTCCTACCTTAATTATATAGCTATATGTTCATACCTCCCTATTCAATCTGTCAGCACTACTGAATTCCATAAAACATTTCACCACCCCTACCGTGTCTTTTTCTTTTTTTTTCTTTTGAGACAGCGTCTTGCTCTGTCGCCAGGCTGGAGTGCAGTGGCACGTCTCTGCTCACTGCAAGCTCCGCCTCCAGGGTTCATGCCATTCTCTTGCCTCAGCCTCCTGAGTAGCTGGGATTACAGGTGCCCACCACCACGCCCAGCTAATTTTTTGTATTTTTAATACAGATGGGGTTTCACTGTGTTAGCCAGGATGGTCTCAATCTCCTGACCTCATGATCCGCCTGCCTTGGCCTCCCAAAGTGCTGGGATTACAGTTCTGAGCCACCACGCCCGGCCTACCCTGTCTTTTACTTAAGTATTAAATCATGAACGATTATTTGCAACACTAAGAACATGTGCTTTCTTATTAACTACAAGGATTAACCACATTGCTAATAAAAAATGCAAATCTGAGGTAAAATGATGCTTTCCTTTTTCTCTTATTTAACAGAATGGTGCAGTGATAGTGCCACAGACAGGTAAATATAGGATGCTATGGGAGAATTCAGAAGTGGCGAACCAAGGCTTGGAAACCCTGAGAAGACTTCTTAATGGAGACATGATAAAAAATAAATAAAAAAAAATTTAAGGCTTTAGCCAGGTACAAGAGTTGGGGTGGGAAAGGAGGTGATCTCAAGATACATTTCACAGTAACATTTTAGAACATTAAAAATAAAATATATTGGGTTAAAACAGTGTCATCCTTACCATTCAAAATAGGGATATGCAGCTATTTCTGATGCTGAGAAAAAATAGAATGCCATTTTAAAAATTACATTCAAATATACCCGAGGGCAAACATCTTCCTGGGATTCATGTGCAATTATTTGTTGCTTGGCAGAATATCTTATCACTAGCCAACACACCTGTTATGTCATAATATTTACATAGAAGAATCACGTTGTTTTTCTGAAAAATCTTGGTGACCTCTAAAATGCCTAAGATGTTTAGAAATGACAAAGACTGATTCATGTGCATTTAGAATTTAAAAGATTTTCTTCATGCCATTCTTGGATTTCCTTCAGTATTTTTCCCATCCATTCCTCCACTCTTTACTATGTTTCAAGAGTTCTGAATTGGGGAATGTAAAAATATAAAAATGACCCCATCGTATGGTATTCTTTAGTTGTAGCCACTATTCTTCTTCCTTTGCAGCGTTATAAACACACTCATGTTTCAGATCAGACATAATAATATAGATTTAGGAGTAAGAGGCTGAAGTCAAGAAAAAAGGGGCTAAGACCCCTTGCTTTACCATTTACTAGCTCTAAGCTTCCATATCCTCATTTGTAAAATGAGGATAATATGAGTTGTTGCCTTTTATTTATTAACAGTTGTTACTTTTCAAATGAAATAACTTAGTAAAAACACTTAGCCCGTCACCTAACACCTAGTAGAAGCTCCTTAAGTATTTCTAACATTATAGATAAAATTGTTTTTGTTTTCCTTAAATATAGAGACTAGTTCTAAAAATTTAAGTACACAAATATTTTGATGCACTCAAATAGTTCGGACTCAAATGTTCTGTCATTTCTCATAGAGAAAAGCCTTGCCAAAGGAGGCATCCAAAACAATCTTGAATGGTAGTCTGGCAATATACAAGACTCATATAGCTTCCTCTAGCAAACCAACTCCAACATCATATTAACATAATTAGATCAAGTAGGATTTATCCCAGTAATGTAAAGGTGCTTCAAAAATGTAACACACCACATGGGGACAGCAAAGGGAAAAAAACACACGTGATCAAGTTAATTGATTTTTTTAAAAAAAGGTATTTGACAAAAGTAAACATCATTATTTAAAAATTCAGATAAACTGGACTAAAAAAGGATTTTCTACAACATGAAAAAAGACATTTGCAAAAAATGTGCAGCTAGCATCACACTCAATGGGAAGACTGAAAGCTTTCTCCTAACATGAGAAACAAGACAGTATGCCTACTTTTACCATTGCTATTCAACATTGTACTGGAAGTTACTGATAGATCAATTCGAAAAGAAAAAGAAATACAATATATCAAATTGGAAGGAAAGAAGTAAAACTATCTTTGTTCACAGATGACACGATCCTATATAGAAAATCCCAAAGAATCCATAAGGAAACTACTAAAGCATCTAAATTAATTCAGCAAAGTTCAGGGTTACAAGATCTACAGACAAAAAATCAGTTGCATTTCTCTAGACTGGGAATGAACACCGCAAAAAAGGAAAATAAAGCAATTCCATTTATAACAGCATCTAAAAGAATATCTAGAAATAAGTTTAGCCAAGGACATACTCGTACATTGAAAACTATAAAATATTGCTGAAAGAAGTCAAATTTAAATTCCTGAGAAATTTAAATTATTAAAAATAAATGGAAAGACATTCCATGTTCATGAATTAGAAGGCTTAATATTGTTAAGATATCAGTACTACCCAAAGCAATGTAAAGATTCACTTCGGCCAGGTGCAGTGGCTCACGCCTGTGATCCCAGCACTTTAGGAGGCCGAGGCAGGCAGATCACGAGGTCGAGAGATCGAGACCATCCTGGCCAACATGGTGAAACTCCATCTGTGCTAAAAATACAAAAATTTGCTGGGCGTGGTGGTGCATGCCTGTAGTCCCAGCTACTCGCGAGGCTGAGGCAAAAGCATCACTTGAACCCAGGAGGCAGAGGTTGCAGTGAGCTGAGATCGCACCACTGCACTCCAGCCTGGCGACAGAGTAAGACTCTGTCTCCAAAAAAAAAAAAAAAAAAAAAAAAAAAAAAAAAAAATTCACTTCAATGCCTATCAAAATTCCAACATCCTTTTCTTGGAGAAATGAAAAAGCTGATACTCAAATTCATATGGAAGTGTAAGGGGCTCCCAATAGCCAAAGCAGTCTTGAAAAAGAACACATTTGAAGGAGTCGCATATCCTGATTTTGAAACTTACACCAAAGGTACAATAATCATAACAGTGTAGCATTTGCATAAGGATAGACATATAGACCAATGGAATAGAATTGAAAGTTCAGAAATAAACCCATACATCTACGGTCAATTGATTTTCAACAAGGGCACAGGTCCGCTCAATAGAGAAAGACTAGTTTCTTTAACAAACTGTGCTGGAGCAACTGAATTTCCACATGCAAAACAATGAAGTTGGACCTCTACATCATATCAATTACAAAATTGAATGTAAAATGGATCAACGCTAAAACTATAAAATTCTTAAAAGAAAAACAGGGGAGATCTTTAGGACCTTGGATTTGGCAGTGGATTCTTAGATATGACAATGAAAGTATGAGCAACAGATGCAAACAAAAGATAAATTGAACATCATTAATACTTAAATCTCTTTTTTTACATTAAAGGACACTATCATGAAAATGAAAAGACAACATACAGAATGGGAGAAAATATTTGCAAATCACATATTAGATAAGACTGTAATATTGAGCATATATAAGGAACTAAAACTAAATAATAAAAAGATACGCAGCTCTTTGGGAGGCCGAGGCAGGTGGATCACGAGGTCAACAGATCAAGACCATCCTGGCCAATATGGTGAAACCCCATCTCTACTAAAAATACAAAAAATTAGCCTGACATGGTGGCAGGCACGTGTAGTCCCAGCTACTCGGGAGGCTGAGGCAGGAGAATGGCATGAACCTGGGACGTGGAGGTTGCAGTGAGTCGAGATTGCGCCACTGCAGCCAAGCCTGGCAACAGAGCAAGACTCTGTCTCAATAATAATAATAATAATAAAAAGATAAACGGCCAAATTACAAAATAATCTGGATAGACACTTCTACAAAGGAGATACACAAATAGCCAGTAAGCCCACGAAAAAGATGCTAAGTATCATTAGTCATTAAGGAAATGAAAACCAGAATTAGATTTCACTTCACACTCATTAGGATGGCTATGATTTAAAAGAAAAAAGAAAAATAACAAGTCTTGGCAAGGATATGGAGAAACTGAAACCCCCATACATTGCTGGTAGAAATATAAAATAATACCACTCCTATGAAAAATAATTTTGTGGTTCTTCAAAAACTTCAGCACAGAATTACCATTTGACCCAGTAATTCCACTCCCAGGTATATCTTCAAAATAATGGAAATCAGAGACTCAAGGAGATATTTGTATGCCAACGTTCATGCAGTATTATTCAAAATAGCCAAAAGGTGGAAAGAACCCAAGTGTCCATCAACAGATAAATGGATAAACAAATGTGGCATTTACATACAGTAGAATATTATTCAGCCACATAAAGGAATGAATTTCCGATATATGCTACAACACGTAAGAAATAAGTCATTCATGCTAAATGAAATATGCCAAATACAAAAGGACAAATATTGTATGAACCCACTTATGTGAAATAACTAGAACAGGCACATTCATAGAGAGAAAAAGTAGATTAGAGGTTACCAGAGGGTAGGGAAAGGAGGGATAAGCAGGGAGGAGCTATTGTTTAATGGGTACAGAGTTTGTTTGGGAGTCATGAAAACTTTTGAAAATAGTGGTGATGGTTGCACAACATTGTGAATGTAATTATTGCCACTGTATACATAAAATGGTTAAATGGCGAATTTTATGTTATATATCTTTACCACAATAAAAATTATTTTTTGAAAACTTATATAGCTAGTTTTTTTGGTTGTTCTTTGGCATAATTTGCTAAGCAGGCACTATTTGACTTCACGAATAGTGTGTAAATCACAACTATGTTTATACATTTCTAGATGGATAATCTTAAGACCTATCTATTTCCTCTTAAAATAGAACAGGTATGTAATAAAATTGAATGGATGAACAAGCAAATTTATAAATACACGGATATACAAATGATAGCAAGCATTTTTAAATTCCTGCCTCTGGATAAGTAACTTTTGATTTTTTTGTTGTTGTTGTTTTAAAACCAGATTCAAATATTATTGATTCAACATTACTAAAGAATTTATGATTTTATTTTAGGAGACTGAGTAGATAAAAAATGATAACGTTTTACAAATACTAGGATACTTTAAGATGGTTTGTTGCTAATGATTTTTTAAAAAATAATACTCTATTGAATGTGATGCCATCCCATTGGGATGTTGTATGTAAAATCTCAATAAGCCCAAGGCAACCTTATGAATTTACTTTTTTTCACTCAACTATTCAATAAAAATGAACATACCAGCATGTATTGCCACTTATTAAAACACAAAACACCTTCTTAGAGAAGCAGATTTATCACTATGCCAAAAAGTTAATTGCTTGTTACAATGTGTTAAGGAAAAATGTGAATTCTTCCTATAACCATTTTAACACTGTGAATAAAAATCATTTAAACACCACTTCTATTTTATTTTGTTTCCCTTTGAAACAAGTAGGTATGCTTCCTAAAAAAATTCTCTGCACAAATTTCAGTTTTTATTTGGTCAATATAACATTGAAGAAATGGAGAATAATTTTGTACAAATTTTTTTAATGGTAACATTTTCAGGAAAGGACAGAACAGCAACTCTGCCCATTCTAAAAATCCACAGAATAGATATTTCACTTGATGAAAACTCTTCAAATTCTAGAAAAGTAGAACAAAAACTCTGTCAAAAACATTTTTGGTATAACCTTATACAAGCATTTTGCCTTCACCATCTACATTTTAAATTATATCAATATTTTTCAAACACATCAACTGAATTACAGTTTCTCATTGGTTCCTGGATATAAAAAATCTTTGCGTAAGTATCAGAGAAAAAAAATTCAGTATTCTTAGGACATATCTACAACACTAAAATATCTGCAAAGACACCATGCTTTTCCTCAAATGTTTGTTCCCTTTTTCATATCAATCTACGAGTCACATGAAATGGACCAGTGAAGAAACCAACGAGTCTGGTGAATGGTTGTGACCATGATATCCATATGTTTCCCTTGCGTATTCTCTCCATGGAAACCCTGACACACCACTTCAAATCCCGCCCTCGCTGCTAGCTCTCCATCCTCCCATCTGGCTCTTCCAGCTGTCCCTAAGGCCCTCTTCATCTCCACTCCATCCTAAAATTTCTTCCTTGCTCCTGTTCTCTTTAAGTTTTAATCATTTCCTTATCTCATTTCAAGAATCTCCATTCAGCCTCTGACTTATCTGTAAAGATCAGGTGTGGAAATTAATAGACTCCTGGACCAGGTAAGCAACAAATGAGTTGATGGAGCTCACTAGACAAGGCCATGAGTGAAAACATCAGGACATTAGCAGAAGCAGGGGACTAACTGGACCCACATGTTAAAATGAGGCACAACAGACACAAACATTTACTTAGCTCCTTGGGAATTATTTTGCAATCAATGTTGTTGAATTAATGAATGAATGTATTCATGAATAATCTATGGTACTATTTTCAAAATCATTCCAGGAATAAGTTATTTGGCACACATGCATCTCACGTTAGAAGTAAATAGCTACCACAGTGATAACCGTACCAAAGCTCTTCCATCTGTAATGTGAGATACTGCAGCTTTTCAAGTTCTGTATCAGAAACCTATATAAGCAGTTCCGTAGTCCTGTGATTCTTTCGGTTAGGGGCATGCTGATGTGCAGTGTATAGGATAAGTCATAGATGGCTAAACAGCATCTGCACCTCAAAGGCAAAGGAAGAGACTACTGTCCAAAATGAGGACAGAGTACTCCAGGGCTTATAGACTATTAATTAAATCAATCAGTTGTAAAATTTTAAAGAGAGCATAACACACTATTTCTATAGTAAATCATGTCTGCAAAAAATATGCAAAACTCTGAAACCTCCTCACATAGGAACTTGCTTAGAATATTAAAATATTAGGAAACTCTTTTTTTTTTTGTTCTAGTTACCAGTGGATTCTGTAACTAATTTCTGTCCATTCATCAAAAAACATTTCCCAATGTTTGTAATTCTCTGACAATCATCATGTTTTAATACAACAGAATTATCAGGAAGAAACATTTCCTGTTAATTATTGACTTAATATAATCTTACATACACTACTAAATGATATTGCTGCTACAGTTTTTGAAAGGAAGGTTAAAACATCTGACTTTTATAAATCAAAAAGACACAAAAGGTACAAATTGATCAGAGAATAAAAGCACATTCAAAGTATAAAAAGTCAATGCTTTCCTAGAATTCTTCCTGGTTAAACATACACTGTAATTATTTTCCTACATTCAGTATGATACCATTGGGTGCTAAATATTCATTCTTGAAACAAACCTGAATCAGAAACTATTCATCTTTTTTTCAATAGCTGACATGTTGCATAAACAGAAAGTTTTTATAGTTTTTTTTTTTTTTTTTTTTACAAAATAAACAATACACCATGTGAACTTTGGTTTATTATGCAATTTATCTCTATCTCTCTCTGCTATATATAATTCAGAACCAAATAGGACAGTTTCTATACCATTAATATCTTCCAGCTCCTTTTGGCTTTAAGGCTATGATCATTTTTAAATGTTTCAAACATATGGCATACATTCATCATTAATATTATAGTGACATCACTGCTATTTTAAACTCTAATATCTGGGAGTTCATAACTTCGCATGTAAAGCTTGCCAGACAATAATGATGAAACTTAGCTTGCTACAAACTAGTTTTGCAGTAGTTTTTCAAGAGAAAAAAATAAAATGCAACCTAATAATTTCCAAGTCCAAAGATACTTGAAATATTTTTAAATAGTTTCATATACATTTGAAATTACAGAAACATATAAGGTAGGAGTTATTAGGCTAATCTCTTTTCCTCAATTTTTTGTTCAAGTTATAGAAAAACAAAAACAAGTAATTCTGAAAACATTAAAACCTCTCATATTGATTAGAACAGTATGTTCCTGTTAGGAAAATAAAGTTTTTCTCTTACTAAAATTACATGATTAATAATAACCTCCTTTTTTAGAAATTTAGTAATCACATATAACCTAAACTATTACCAAGACCTATTAGGCAAGTGGTCTATGCTAACAAAATCAGATTTAGTTTATTAAGTAGATAAGTTTTGAAATAAGATGAACTTCATTTAACAAATCTACTCTGAATGCAATTTTTAATTTTTTTTTTTTTTTTAAAGACAGGGTCTGGCCGTCACCCAGGTTGGAGTTGGAGTGCTGTGGCACGATCTCAGGTCACTGCAACCTCCGCCTCCAAGGTTCAAGCTATTCTTCTGCCTCAGCCTCCCAAGTAGCTGGGATTACAGGCGTGGACCACCACATCCGGCTAATTTTTTTATTTTTTGTAGAGACGGGGTTTCACCACGTTGCCCAGGATAGCCTCGAATTCCTAAGCTCAAGTGATCTGCCCACCTTGGCCTCCCAAAGTGCTGAGATTTCAGGCCTGAGCCACCGGGTCTGGCCAATTTTTAATTTTTATATGCGATCTCAGAAATTGTTTTTCATTCAGTCAACAGCTTCTGAATGTTTGCTACATGTCAACAGTTGTAGCAGGCTAGGAATACAAAAATGAGGAGACTCTACTCTCAAGTACAGGCACACTTCATCTTACTGCATTTCGCTTCACTGTGCACCACATATGCTGTGCTTTTTACAAATGGAAGGTTTGTGGCAACCTTACATCGAGTAAGTCTATTGGCGCCATTTTTCCAACAGCGTGTGCTCACTCATGTCTTTGTGTCACATTTTGGTAATTCATTCCATCTTTCAAACTTTTTCATTATTATTATATCTGCTATGTGGTGGGCGATCAGTGATCTTTGGTGTCACTGTTACATTTGTTTTGGGGTACACAAATCATGCTTATATATGATGGCACACTTAATAATTGTGTGTATTCTGACTGTTCCACTGACTGGCTGTTCTCCCTCATCTCTCCCTCTCCGCAGGATTCCCTATTCTATGAGACATAAAAATATTAGAACTAGGCCAATTAGTACTCCTGCAATGGCTTCTAGGCATTCAAGTGAAAGGAAGAGTCACCCATCTCTCGCTTTAAATCAAAAGCTAGAAACAATGAAGCTTAGTGAGAAAGGCATGTCGAAAAGCAAGATAGGCCAAAAGCTAGGCCACTTGCACCAAGAAGTTAGCCACATTGTGAGTGAAAGGAAAAGTTCTTTTAAGAAATTAAAACCACTACTCCAGTGAACACACAAATAATACGAGAATGAAAAGAGGCTAATTGCTGACAGGGAGAAAGTTTTAGTGACAGAAGATGAAACCAGCCACAACATTCCCATAAGCCAAAACCTAATCCAGAGAAAGGCCCTAACTCTCTTCAGTTCTGTGAAGGCTGAGAGAGGTGAGGAAGCTGCAGAAGAAAAGTTGGAAGCTAGCAGAGACTGGTTTATGTAGTTTAGGGAAAGATGCCCTAAGATAGAAGTGTAAGGTGAAGTAGCAAGTGCTGATGGAGAAGCTGTGGGACAGGCTGATATTCTTATTAGAAGCTAAAGCAGCTGGTAACTTTAAGTGGAAGCCAACTCTCATTTATCATTCTGAAAATCCTAGGGCCATTAAGAATAGTGGTAGATCTATTCTGCCTGTGCTCAAGGAATGGAACGACAAAGCCTGGATGACGGTACAATGTTTACACCATGGTTTATTGAATATGTTAAGCTCACAGTGAAGATGTACTACTCAGAAAAAAAGATTCCTTTCAGAATATTATTGCTCGTTGACAATGTATTTGGTCACCCAAGAGCTCTGATGGAGATGTACAAGGAGATTAACACTGTATTCATGCCTGCTAACACAGCATCCATTCTGCAGGTCAAGGAGTAATTTTGACTTTCAAGTCTTACTACTTAAAAAATGCATTTCATAAGACTGTCACTGCCATAGGTAGTGATTCCTCTAATGGATCTGAGCAAAGTCAGTTGAAAACCTTCTGGAAAGGATTCACCATTTTAGATGTTGTTAAGAACATGTTTGATTCATGGGAGAAGGTGAAAATATCAACATTAACAGAAGATGGGAAGAAGTTGATTCCAACCCTCATAGATGACTTTGAGAGGTTCAAAACTCCAGTGAAGGTAGTCATTGTAGACGTGTGGAAATGAACTCAAGTTAGAAGTAGAGTCTGAGAATGTGACTGAACTACTGTAATCTCACGATCAAACTGGAACAGATGAGGGGTGGCTTCTTATGGATGAGCAAAGAAACTGGTTTCTTGAGATGGAATTTACTCCTGATGAAGATGTTGTGAACATTGTTGAAGTGACAACAAATAACATAAACTTAATTAATAAAGCAGCAGCAGGATTTGAGAGGATTGCCTACAATTTTGATAGAAGTTTTACTGTGGATAAAATGCTATCACATGGCATCACATGCTAGAGAAATCTTTCATGAAAGGTCAAGTCAATCAATGGGGAACACTTCATCATTGTCTTGTTTTAAGAAATTGCCACAGCTACCCCAAGCAACCACCACATGATTAGCCAGCAGCCACCGACAAGAAGGCAAGACCCTCTACCAGCCAAAAGATTATGACTCCCTGAAGGCTCAGATGATTGTTAGTATGTTTTTAGAAATAAAATATTTTTAATTAAGACATTCACATTGTTTTTATAGACATAAGGCTATTGCACCCTTAGCAGACTACAGCATGTTAATATAACTTTTATATGCACTTAGAAACCAAAAATGTGACTTGCTTCATTGTGATATTGGTTTTATTGTAGTAGTCTGGAACTGAATCTGCATTATCTCCAAGGTATGCCTGTAACTCTCAGTATAGAGATACTTTTGTATTTTAATTCAATTCATCTAATCACATTGAAGAAATTATCATAATGTGCACTCCCTCTGCCCAGCAAAGATTCCATAAAGCATGACTTTCCAATTTTTGTAACGATGTCAAAATCCCAAACCACAAAACTACAAGATGTATCAGAAGTTATGTACTAGGTCACTTTTCACTGACGTAAAGAAAAGTTTTCCAGATAAGCTGCCGTGACCTTTTGAGAATCAGGTATCGACAAGGTCTCATAACTGAGACTAAAACTTAGGTCTGATTTCAATTCAGTACTATTTTCTCCATGTTAAACTGCTCTCATACAAAAGCTTATGACTGTTCATTTGCATAACACGGAAGCAAAACAGCATTTTGAAAACCTGGCAGCCTTTCTGTATTCATAGCCCACCAATTTCTTATTTACAATCCCCTCAATTTTAAATTTCTGTGATTAATCATGTAATAAAATCCTCACAAAAAATGAAATGCATTGGTAAAGATTTTAAAATACTATACACTTTATTCACTCTCAAATTTTTGTTTGTTTTTTGCTGAGACACAGTCTTGCTCTGTCACCCAGGCTGGAGTGCAGTGGCACGATCTCGGCTCACCGCAACCTCTGCCTCCTGGGTTGAAGTAATTCTCTTGTCTCAGCCTCCCAAGTAGCTGGGACTACAGGTGCCCACCACCACTCCTGGCTAATTTTCATATTTTTAGTAGAGCGGGGGTTTTGCCATGCTGTCCATGCTGGTCTCTAACTCCTGACCTCAAGTGATCCATCTGCCTTGGCCTCCCAAAGTGCTGGGATTACAGGCATAAGCCATCGTGCCCGGCCCACTCTGAAATTTAGATTGAAATAGTAGTTCACAAAAAAGAAAAAAATTTAAGTATTAAAAATAAATGATGAGATACTCAGCCACATGGCAGTGAACAAAATGTGGCCCTCAAATAAAAGAGTATTTAGAAAAAAGGAAAAGCTATCATTTTGCCATCCTGAAAATAGTGAAAATCCAGGTCATCGATATTTCCATTATGGATTCTTATGCCACTCCATCAGAGGGCTACAAAACTCCCCACATGCTCTTATGAAGTGTTCTACTGTAGATTACAAGTATTATACTTCACTTTTCTGAAAGCACAATTTTGAAGAACGAATTCATCTTTTAAGAAAAACTTCTCATATTACAATGTGTCTTCAACTCATGGCACAGTAGAAAAGCCAAGAATTTACCAAAATCCTCTTTGAGAAAGACTCATTTTTTACTTTCTTAGAGCTTGAGCCTGCCTTGGAGTTAAAGGTTACAGAAAAATCATGGTTGGGACAGAACAGGAGGAAGGCCAACGTGAATGGCAGAAGGAAGAGGGAAAGAGGGGAAGAGGACATGGGTGTGAAGTGGGAAAAAGGAAGCTAGTAGAGATTGAAATGAAGGAATCAGGGGAGGAAAATGCAGTCGGGAAGCATCCTTTGTACCTTCTGAGTCCCACTAGGGAACTCTACACCAACTGCAGGGATAGCAAAGAGGGAAATGAGGGGCAGTCAGCTTTGAGAGCTATCACACAAGATCTTTAGGGGCTTGGGGCTCCAACTCGGAAATGTCTCCAAGTAAGCTCAAAAGCCTTTTGAAAAATTACAAATTACCTCCTCAGACAGGCCCCTGTCTTTGGAATGATATGCTTGTCACAGCTTTGGGTGAATTGCTCCATCTGAGGATGTCTGGTGGGGTCAGATGTCTGGTGTCTTTGTTTTCCTTGTAACCTTCTCTGCTCCTCAAGGCAAGGGCCAGTCTTGTTTGCCTTTGAATCCCCTTTAGTGCTTACAGCTGTCCTACACACAGTACGCTGTCTCTAAAATATACTGAAGAGAACTGCAACTATCCCACGGTTTCTCAGAGTTTATTCCAACTTTAACGTTTGCATATTTTAGAGGCAAATGTGCTCCAGGTGAGCACCTCAGCCTGCGAGTCCAAGCTGAGTTTCTGTGTGCAATCTTGGGCTCTTCCTTAGCTATGCTGCTCCCAAGTGCTCAAAGAGCCCAGAAATCAGTGAAGAAAGTAATACATAACGAAAGAATGCTAAACGAAAACACAAGCCACAAAAACTAGGGAAGACTGTCCATCCCACTTTTGAGAGATGCACAAGAAATTCAGAGGCTGTGTGTGAGACTTATTTAGGCCATCGCATCTCCCAGGGCATGGAATTTTCCTAAAGCTGCCTCATTCACTGCTAAGCAAGGATTTTCGTTATTGTAAACTATGTCATTCCTTACATAGGTATGCTGCAAACATCATCTTAAACTTCCCATATTCTAGAATAACCATGTCTGGAAGTTGGGTTTTTCCTCCCAATGTAACAGTTAGCAACAGTATCTCTTATTATTATGTGGCATGGTGAAGGAACTGTGATTTGCCCAATTCCTGTTTCTTAATGTCATATTGCTCACAAATGTGCATTCAAGAACGAACAAATTCTGGACCTGAGATCTCATTTATAAATACATAAATCTATATTTATCAAAATTAATATTATCTTCTATTTTCAGAAAAATAATAGTGTAATACTCAATGAATACAACATTTTGTAGTCCATACATTTCAGATTTCAACAGCACAAATGCATGTAACACAGGATTTGGTCTTCAGCAGACTGATTTGTTAATTCAGCAGACTGATTCATTAATTTATCTTTGCAATATACGTGTGTGTGTGTATGTGTGTGTCTGTTTGTGTGTGTGTGTGCATTCATTCCATTTTCCATTTTTGCTAGCCCACTGGTTCTTAACTTGGCTTGAATACTTTGAGAAATTGCCCTGGGAGCCCTCTCTCCAGGAGATTTGAAGGACCTCAAAATAAATTTTGCATACATTTTGAGAGAGTTTAGAGAACTTCTGAAGCTGATCATGGCCCCTCTGCTAAACATCTCTGTGGTAGAGTCAACTGCATTGTCTTTTGTTGCTAATAAACAAAGTCTGAACTTTATATACAAGTTTCTAAACCTGCTAGAATTCTACCTCCTGTGTAGATACCAAGCGCTGTAAATTCTATTCTTCTAAGAGGCTCAAGGAATCATATTATGAAATATTTCCAACATGAAAATAGCCCTTGTGAAGCATGCAGAATTAAAATGATCTAAACCATGAGAATGTCTTACTTAAATTACATTAAAAGGAAATCCAGGAGCAATATAGGAAAGTTTGGTAAGAAAAGAGCAGTGCCTTTAAATCTCCACTTAGTGATATACTAAGTGAAATGAAAAGCATTCACTTTAACCTTAGTTAACCTTTTCCTCCTAAGCTCAATTTCCATACTCTTTAAATGTCTTAAAATTAGTGAAATGATTTCATTTATATTTTTTCCACCCCAAATTCATCAGTGAGGCAGAATCGTATGTGTACCATCTCATCCCATTTGCCATTCAATGGAAGCCAGCACCATAATTCTGCATCAGAAGAGAACTGAAATGAAGGCAATATGTCTATCAAAAGGGCCTTATATTAAATGTAAATTTCTTTACTCTTTCAGATAAAAGGGCAAATTATTTAATTCACTTCAATTCAGAAAGCATTTATGGAGAACTGAAAGGCATTGGGCTAGGATATGGAGGGAAAAAAATACAAAGATCCTTGGAGAGTGCCTGCCCTCCCTCCAAGAGTCTACCTCTTACTGAGGGAGACAGATGTGCATGCAAGACAGATGTGAATTCAAGGCAGGGTGGAATGCAGGCTGTAACTGAGGGACATACAAAGGGAAGAAATACTTATGTTTATGGAAAAATTAGAAGGCTTCATGGATGAGGCACCATCTGAGTTGGCAGAAGGATGCAGTCTCTGCTGCTGGGGTCAGGAATGGGGAAGATGCCCACAGAACAGGTAAGACCAGCTATGTGAGGAGTAAAGCCCAGTGCCAAATGAAAAGGTGAAGCCCCTTGATTAAACATTATTAAGGATTTCAAGAAGATGACAGCAGCAAATTGAACCGAGGGGTGAGGGGGAGGCTTGTGTGAGTCACAGGTCGCAGGCCTATGAGGCCGGTCTGGCAGCTTATCATCAGCACAGCACCGACAGTAGTGGAAGCACATGGGGAGGCATGGTGGGGAGACCACAGACTGTCCTCGTGGGGCTGGTACCTAGCAACATTAACCATCCAATATGTGAGTGTGGCTAAAGAAGGCAGGATAATTCTTCTATTAACATAAGGGAGCATTGCTAAACACACTTTGGGGATGGGGGGACACAAAGTACTCAAAGAATGTGGACAGAACACAGAAATCAAACCAACATGCCCCCGAATATGGATTCCTATAAGCCTAGGCTGAGTAAGTTTGCTACAGAAAGTGTCACTCTGCTTGACAGGTTTGTTTGGGGGAAGGAGTAAGTGGGGTAAATGGTGCACATTCTTTCAAATGTACCTTCAATTAAGCTTAAAAAAAAAAAGGGAGGGAGTAAGTTTTAAACTAAGCAAAAAAACAGGTATTCACATTTTCAGTGAGGCATAGTATTTCAAATCTGCCTTTTTCCTTCTTTCAACAATAAATTATCAGCCAATGCTCTGATAAGGCCTCCAGATTAGAAATGATTCTACTAACCTTGTTTTATTTACACTACGCATGCTTTGAGTTTTACAGTTCAGTAGAAGTAGAGCTGCACAGCTCCTCACATTAGCCCTGAGGCTACTTTAAGCTCCAAGCGGCTGCTCTGTAAGCATTGGAACGAATTCTCTGTAGTCCCCATAGAAATCCCATGGAATGCAGTTTCCTGCTGGTTTGTTACACTGCATCAGAATAATGATAATACGAGGATAGCCTACTAGATTATGCAATGAAACAAAACTCACACACCATAGTCCAACCAGAGAGACTTTAACCCTTCTCTTCTGCAATTAAAGCTTCCTATTTACATCGAACGGTTGTTTGTGAATAATCCCACCAGGGAGTCAACCCAACAAAAATAAATCACCCAGTGCTTTCCGACAGGCCGAGTCCAATGCCTGGCACCTAGTACAATAAGTATTTGTTGAACAAATGATGAATGCTGACCCATTTATCCTGGCTGATTTTTCCTTCTGCCCCAAACCTGACTTACACTCTGCTAAACTTGTCTCTCTTACATCTTTCATAGAATACTTCAGTACATTTTTCTGCATTTTAAACGATTCCCTTATGAATTCTCATAACTCTATATCAAAAAGTCCTATTAAATTCATAATGGGATAACCATGAAAAGGGAAATTATTGTATTAATTCCCTGTCTCACCAGTACAGAAGGAAGTCAGTGAATTGACAGGAAAAAAAAAAAGAGTCACCTGTGCTGACACAGGAGAAGCAACGGGTTCTGAGAGTCAGCACCCTGGCTCTGCCTCTTACTAGCTCTGGGTACCCAGGAAAGTGATCCAACTTCTCTGGGCCATGGTTTCCTCATCAGTAACAGGAATACAAAAAGAAATTTACTTATGTAGTCACTGTGAAGATTAAATGGGACACCATGAAGCACTTAGTCAAGTATCTGGTATGTGGCAACTATTCAATAAACACTAGTTGCCATTATTATTATTCCACCAACAGTAACTAGAATAAGGTATCTCTGTGGTTTTTTTTAAGTTGTTCATTTGAAGAATATTTTAAAATACTTAAATAATATAGAATTTTAAAATAAATCATCATGATTTAGAAGACAACTGGGAATAGTATTTGTGACTGGTAAGAACTTCTTACACAGAAGATCTTATTTAAGAACATGATATTAGACTGATTACATAAAACAAACAGTTTTTCATCCTGAGACACTGAAGTTCTCAATTCCATTCTCTGATAAGTGAAGCTTCTTCACAAAATTGAAATCTTTATGACACTTCTTTGTAAATATAAAATAATGTAGTTTAACATTGACTGACGGAATTTGAATACAATGTTTCAATACTTCACTGTATAAGAGAAAATGGTGATAGGGAAACCATTGGCTCTCCTTACAAGATTGTCTGCTTTAAAAGACATATCAGAGAACACATGGATTTTCACAAGTACTGAATTAAAACCTCACATCAAACCTTATTATCATTTTGAAATATTTGGCTGTGCAAAAACCAACAGGCAAGCTCTTTCTAAAAGAAGTCTGTCATTTCTTCACTGCCCATAACCCTGCCAGCTTCCCAATGCTCCTTTGACAGTATAATCAGTCAATTCAATCAGAGAAATTTAAAGTACAATGGTAATTTTCTCTCACTTTTTTCTTTACACTGTCAGTTGAAGCCACCTGCTGAAAGCACTGATGTGGAACAGCTCAGTATTAGCTCTGAAATTAGTACCGGTTCCCAGTTAAATACCTGGCACATTCGGCCTGGAATAAAGTCTCTTAATGGCGTGTAAGCCCATCAGCAGAATCGGCACATTACTTAAACTAGCCTTTTTTTTCCAAGTCATCTGACCCTTGGTATAATGACACAAGACTAAAAGCAAGCCGGGAAAGGAAAATGGGCTCAAGGACACAGATGGAAGTTTGAAGAAAAAAAAAAAAAAAAAAAAACACTTCTGCTTAAGTATTCTCAAGTGTGATGTTACTATGGCCTACTCTAAACAAACTTCTAAATCAGTATCCAGCCTATATCAATAGCTAAAATGTTTAACAAGATTTAACTTGTCCAGCAAGTATTTTGTAGAAAGAAATACTGCATTTTAAATGAAGATTCTTTTCTCTTTACATTTCAACTCGGAATTTGCAACTGTGTGCACATTTTTCGCCATGTACCCTTAAACAGAAAGTAAAGTACAATTACCTCTGCTATCTTACATGCTCCAGCTCTCGCCTGGCCTGCCAAGCTCAGCAAATAGGTCTGTGAGCACTGACTGAGGCCGCCAGGATGAAAGGCAGTTACTCCATCTACTCAGAGGGTCGTCAATGGACAACCTGTACAAGATTTATGCTTTAAATAATAAATGAACTAAACACCTTGAGGTAATTGGCTGTGTGAAGCTTCACAGTAGGCCAGATAGCTTGTCTGAACAAAGCAAAATAAGATTAAATAATGAATGAGGGGTACAGAGATGTTCAAGCCAAACTAACACTGCACAGTTTTTTGAAAAAGTGAGTGGTCGGTGAGTCAGGTTGTCATGATTTTAAGAGGTGTCACTGTGACTTCCTTTTTCTTTGTCAGCAGTAATGATTTCAAAGATCTATATTTTTCCAGATTCCCAGTGTTGAGTACATAGCAGCCAGTTCTGAGTGATAGAAGATTGTCCAAAGTCTACCCATGCTCAATTCCACTTGCAATTTATGAAGACAGAACCAACATCCGATGATGTCTGGAGGAAAAATATCAGAGCAAACTTTTGAAAAATAATGTTTCTGACACATGTACAGATTTAATACCATCTGCCACCACAGGGACCAATAAAGAGAGGAGGTTCTGTCAAGCAGCTTTCTAAGTCAGTTGCAGTGTAGACACTCCTCTTGGGCCACTTTTTTTTTTTTTTTTTTTTTAACGAAAAGTTGATGTTTGGTTGCTAGCTTTGGAGAGAGTAAGAAATTATAGCCATTGGACGGTCAAGTCACAAACATGAGAAGAATTTAAAAGGAAATAGAAACTGCATCCAGGCACATTTATAGATGCTAATTCCATCATAATTTGTTGATAAATTGTATTTAGCCTTATTAAATTTTTAAAAGATCAGAAGATTAGTCATTATTAATTCTAAGTGTGATAGTGGCCTGAGGCTATGTAAATAAAAATGCTCTCATCAGTGTGAAACGCATATTAAAGTATTTACAGTTGCAAAGATATGATGCCCGGGACTTGCTGGAAAATACCATAGGGAGAAAAAATGAAGTAGAGGTTAGATAAAATAAGATTGAAAAAAATTATTAATAATTGTTGAATGTAGATATGGATGCATGGAGATTCATTATTCTAGACTCTGTTTTGTGTTTGAAAATTTCTGTAATGAAAAGTTTCAGTAGACAAGTACCTGGCTGCACTACATCAACACAAATGACCGTATAAGCAGGTACATAAGGAAATGCTCTTTGCAGGGATTTGCAAAATTCATTCAGCAAATATGCATCAGGGCCAACTGTGTGCCAGGCATGGTGCCTACTCTCTACCACGGATGAAGAAGCCTAGGACTCTATGCCCCATCCCTGGAGGAGTATGGCCTATTCAGGGCTCGCCTGATAACTGACAGCAGCACTCAGCTCTAAGACCTGGCTCCTCAGCCTTCATGGCTCAGGTCCTATGTCACTTCCTCACATGAGCCATTCCTATTTCCCACATCTTATGTATGCAACATTCCTTATCCTGCTGGTCTCTACCTCAACGCCTACTTGTTTCCTTCAGAGTACTTATGAACATTTGTAATCATTTTTACTTGGCTATACTCTCATTGACTATCTCCTCCAGGACAGAGCAAATGGGAATCTACCTTTCCAGTTCTCCCCTGTACGCCTTGGCTACAAGACAACAACTATTTATCTCTCTCATTATCCTCTTAAACCATGGAGGAAGCCATCGTGAGCTTGCTACTTTCGTTTGCAAATAAATATACTCCTTTAAGACTACAGAACCAGTATTTGAAACATAAACCACAATGTCAAGTACAGTGATATCGATGTATTAGTATCCTCATTCTTCACTCTTGTTTTCTTAAGTATATAGCATTTGTTGATTAGAAGACAGTGGTCAAGAACTTGGGTCTTGGGATCCAACATACCTAGGTTTTAACTTCTTTTCACTAACTGAATAAAGCTGGGCAAGTTAATTAGTATCAATGATTCTTGCTCTCTACATCTATAAAACGGACAGGTACTAACTAAATCATAAGGTTTTGAGAAGTCAAAAATTAATCATGATGTTAAGCAAAGTGCTTGGCACATAGTAGGCATTCAATGAATATGCTCCTTATCGCCATACTACTTCCTGCTTCTAATACCATCAGGAAACTTTATACAGAAAATATTAAAAAATTAATCTGGGGAGATGCCTTTAGACTTTAGATCTAAAGAGTACTTTTAAATAACTTAATATCTCCATGCTTTCTAAGGAAAAGCTAAAGTCACTGCCAGAGCATGAACACATTCTAGCCAGTACATGAACGCATACTAAAATATCTGTTATCTTTCACTGTCCTCCACTGTTTGGAAAATACTTACATTTAACTCAAATTTGAAGCTGTCCAAAGTATGCTCAGTACCATATTTCTCCAATATGTGCTACAATGAAGACCAGTAAGACAGTGAGTGAATGAAACATATCAGTTGGAGAAACTCAGAGTTTTTCATTTGGAAATGAAATGCCCTAAAGGGAGAATGCTAGCTAGCCACTGGCCACATGGTGGAACTTCAAAGATGAAATCAAAACCGAGCGCTGACTTCACCACAAGTTCCTGCAGTTCTGTGACTTAAAAAAAAAAAAAAAAAGTAAATAAATAAAAATAGAATCATAACCTTTAGAAATAACCAGAATCTATACTTGAAAGATGGACAGAGCCACAGACTTTTCTTTTTTTTCTTTTAATTATACTTTAAGTTTTAGGGTACATGTGCACAACGTGCAGGTTTGTTACATATGTATACATGTGCCATGTTGGTGTGCTGCACCCATTAACTCGTCATTTAACATTAGGTATATCTCCTCATGCTATCCCTCCCCGCTCCCCCCACCCCACAACAGGCCCCGGTGTGTGATGTTCCCCTTCCCAGAGCCACAGACTTTTCTTTGGCACAGTTAATCAAACTATTAATTCAGAGTTTTCACTAAATGTGAAATAATAAAAATCACCACTTTTGGACCACTTATTTGCTACACACTTGGATATATGGTCTTAAAATCTCAAAACCGAGTTAATAAACCCAAAAAGATAGATTTTATATTACCATTTTGAAGACAATGAAATTAAAACAGAGAAAATATAATTGACTTGATCATGGCACCACTTAAGAATAAGTGGAGAAGCCTGGATTTGAATGTAGGTTTTCTTATATTTAAAAACATGTACTTTTATGTCTCATACATGACATTTTTATCCTACGAAGATTGAAAAAAGAAAGTTTTATATGTAAGATATGTTATCCTTAGATTTGTCATAATGTGAGTTAAACTAGCTAGCTACAATGCTTTTATAATATGTAAAATATTGAAATAATTTCATTTTTAAAAAATTTAAATTTGTTGAATTTAGTCTTAATTTAGAAAAACTTGTCTCTTGCACTTAAAATCGTAAGTCAGCACAGTCTTTATTCTACATGTAAAAAAAATTTTCTTACAGAAGTTATAGGTAATAGTAAACTAGTAAAAGCTCATTACAGGCCAGACACAGTGGCTCACGCCTATAATCCCAGCACTTTGGGAGGCCGAGGCAGGTGGATCACGAGATCGGGAGATTGAGACCATCCTGGCAAACATGGTGAAACCGCATCTCTACTAAAAATACAAAAAATAAGCTGGGTGTGGTGGTGGGCACCTGTAGTCCCAGCTACTCGGGAGGCTGAGGCAGGAGAATGGCGTGAATCTGGGAGGCGGAGTTTGCAGTGAGCCAAGATCGTGCCACTGCACTCCAGCCTGGGCAACAGAGCAAGACTCCATCTCAAAAAAAAAAAAAAAAAAGCTCATTATAATTAGTATTATCATTAGCTATTCTGCACACAAATTTACACATGTGGGCAACAATATAAAAACGTCTAAGGACAGTGATTTAAGTTTTGGACAAAAGAAATCTGAAGTTGACAAGATTCCCATAATTCTACAAGAAAATGTTTTACCTTGGGGGTTGGTTCATCGGTAACCACAGCCCCCAAATTACAAGATGCCTCACGACTTACTGTTAACCCAATGCAACCTTCAGAGCTCACAAAGCAATTCTGGTGCATCAGCTCATAAACAAATTGATAGTGTATGACAGTTAGCTTTAGGTAGTGGGTCTACATGAAAAATAAAATGGGGAATTACAGTCATATTTTGGTTTTTAATTTAATTTTACTTATTTATTTTTTTTGAGATGGAGTCTCTCTCTTGTGGCCCGGGCTGGAGTGCAGTGGTGTGATCTCGGCTCACTGCAACCTCCGCCTCCCAGATCCAAGAGATTCTCCTTCCTCGGTCTCCGAGTAGTTGAGATTACAGGCATGCGCCACCATGCCCAGCTAATTTTTGTATTTTTAGTAGAGGCAGTGTTTCACCATGTTGGCCAGGCTGGTCTCGAACTCCTGACCTCAGGTGATCTACCCGCCTTGCTCTCTCAAAGTGCTGGGACTACAGGCATGAGCCACTGCGCCTGGCCAGTAATTTTGTAAAATAGCCTATCAAAACCTTAGCTAAGAACCCCTTTCCCTAACTACAATAATCAAATCCCCGACATGATTAACATGCTTTCAGTTTACCAGTAGTAATTAACAGTAGACAAGTAACAGGGCCCCTCTTTAAAGCACCCCCATCCTGTGGCCTTTGCACTAGCTGTCACCTCTTCTGGGACTGTTCTTTCACTGACTTTTGTTATGCACTGTTCTCATAACTTAACCTCTGCTGTCTTATCTTCAGCCCTTCCATGAACATCCTCTCTCTGGAGTAACTTAGAACTCCCAATCATTGTGCCTACACCATTTCCCTGTTCCCTTTTGTTGTTTAATGCTTCTACCACCTTTAGTTCTTAGGTTTTTATGACTGTTTACAAATTTCTTGTCTGCTCCACCCCACTGGAATGTCCATTAGAGAAGGGACATAATCGCTCATGTTCTGGTTCTCTAGTTAGTACCCAGACTAAATATAGTGTCTTCCAATAAATACATACGCATCTAAACCAGTGGTCCTCACACTTCAGCATGTATCAAAATCATGTGGGGGCTTGTTAAAACACAGATTTCTCAGCCCCACCTGAAGCTTCCAGTTTAGTAGTTCCCAGGCTGGGCCTAAAAATTCAACTTTCTAACATGTTTCCAAGTAATACCAGTGTAAGGAATTAACAAAGATCAACCACAGTTTGCAGTACAATCCACTGGTGCTTTCTAATGGACTATCACTGCTCAACGATTTTGAATACAAGCAACAGATAGATTCCTTCCCAAAAATAAATGTAACTGTGAAATTTTAAAGAACTTATTTTTCTTTAAATTTCCATTAAAATTTCCAAGTCTAAGCTTTAAGTGACTCTTTTACTTTTTACATGCAATTAGTATCATTATTACTAGCGAATATTTACCAAACTCCCAGTTCCAGACACTATTCTAGGCACTAGTGTTATCTTCATGTCATCTTCATGTAATCTTCACAAAAACCACATGAAGGACTATTGACAGCCCCATGTCACAGATGAGATGACTGAAGCACAGGGATACTAAGTAACTTGCCAAGGTCACTTGTAAGTGGTCAGGAAGACATCTAAACCCAGGCGACCTAGCTCCAGATCCTGACTTGTTAATAAACACAATTGTACCTGGTCTTACACAAGGTACATATTCCGTGAACAGAGATTCTGGAAAGTTAATATAAAATATAGTCCTATTTCCTGAATCATGGATCACCTGAACCACAGGTTTTTACAAGTTCTAATTTTTTTTCTCTTTCTTGACCACAAAAAGAATGCATATAAATGATGAATTCTGTATTCATACTACTAAAGGGAAATGTGTGATTATACCTCACCACCAGACAAATACAAGGTGTGTGTGTGATATATTGGCTGGCCCTGCCTGTGAACATTCCTGCAATGTAAAAATTTCTTCATCCAAAGACAAGTTCTTTCACCTTTCCATCTGTCCTGTGAATTTTTAAATGTCTGAGACAGGTGGCCTGTTGGAAACCTAAAACCCTGTGGGTACAAGATATGATTAAAATCTGATGTTAGATTCTCTGATAAAGAAGAGTCCTGTGTTCAGGCAGGATTTTGTAAGTAACCTGCAAAATATGTCAAAGATAATTTGAACCTTACGTAACTAAAATCTCTTTAATTCTAGATCAGCATATGCTATAACAAACTTTTGTTTGCTCAATTTCCCCATAGAAAAGTGCAGTAAGGACTACATACCAATGCCATAAAGCAGTAAAATGTGATTGAATGGCAAATTTTTGATGGTTTGAGTGCTATATTCTTTTTCCCCTTTCTAAATTCACTAGTGGTTTTGGAAATGATGTAGTCTGCTCTTCTTTTTTTAGAGTTCCTCTTGATTCTATCTTTGGTAAATGTAACTACAGTTCTCCAAGCAATATTTATAAATACTGCATTAATGGCAGTTAATAAAATCAGTTAATAATTCAAGCTGAGTTCCATAATTGCATATTACTGAGCTCATTGCAAAATATATTATTCAAAAAAACCTTAACAATAATTATATTTCACCTAAATGCTAAGTGCACTGTGACTTCTCTGAGAACTAAAATGCAAGAGAAGAATTAAAAGGCCACTTGTCAAGAACCACTCCCCAGTTTATATCTGTAATGGGAAAGCACAATACAATTTTTAAAAATATAATCCATTTCTTTCTAGAAAACATGGAAGGAATTTAATTGAAATCTACTTAGTGAGAGCTTAAATCTATGCTGAGTTTAAAGTTTGGCACAGAATACTAAGCAATGATCATGCAGATAATTAAAATTTAAAACGTTAAATGATTTATATTCTTGTAAATAATTAAGGGAATTTAAAAATCCAAGTAAGGAAATGTTCGAAGAGAATATATATCACCAATCTATTTTCTAGAACAATCACATGTGAGAATATGTTACTTACATTTTGTTACTGGTAATGTCAGCAGCCTTTAATTTAAAAAGCTTTAGCAAACTTAATGAAATTAACTTAAATTGATTGGCATTCTGATCCAGCAGGTATTAAACACATCAAGGTAAAAACAAGGCCACTGTGACAAATTCAATAGATCAATCTGCAGTGATGCAAAAATCCAATAAATTGAAATTTAACTAAAGAATATTGCACAAATGCCAATCCCTGCTATGAAATAAAGGAGTATTCATTTGAGACTATATTACTTACTATAACTACCATGAAATCTATAATTGTGTCGTTTTTTGATTCTACACCCTTCTACTGATTTCCTTCATTTTTAAAAGTTCCTATGTTTATTATTTTCAGTGCATAGACTTCATCACCTAGGCCTCCCCCTTGGTCTTTGTTCATTCAATCATAAATCTTCACTAAGTAGTGATCTATCTTTGCCAAGCAATACAGCTTTCAAAGTAAGTTTTTAAAACAAGTTTAAATTAATGAATAAATTGAAGGAGGGCATCTGAAGAGAGAATAGTCTCTTTAGAGTAGTAAAAATATGGTAATATTTAAAAATGTAGAGCACAGCACTATTATTCACTATTTTGATGTTGCTGGCATCCCCAAAATGGGAATCAATACAGAAAAATATGCCTCATCTACAACATGAAGACAGAGGGAAGATACCTATACAATTTCTGCTGACACATACACCTGCAAACCACACTCCCTACCTCTGTACCTAGGATTAGCTCGGTGAACTTTGGCAAAGAGAAGAAACCTCTTCCATAGCTGTGTTTATCTGCTAGGGAATCTTGGCTCTGGTTTATATTCATATCTCTTAAGCAACTAGCACAGTGCATTGTATATAATCTCTACTCGGAAAAAGGAAGCCAAGCATAGTGGCTCATGCCTGTAACCTTGACTACTCAGGAAACTGAGGCAGGAAGACCTCTTGAGCCCAGGAATTCGAAGCTGCAGTGAACTATGATTGTGTCATTGTACTCCAGCCTGGGAACAGAGAGAGACCCAGTCCCTCCTCATCGCCAAAAATCCTGAAATTATTTGAAAATACCCAGGAGAAAACTAAAATAACGCCCACAAGAAGGACGGAAATGGTTACAAAGGAGAGAAAGAAGTTGACAAATGGAATACATGGGAGTTGTCTGAACTGGCTCTAAATAATTCTCCCATCAACACAAAAACTTGAGCAAAGCCATCCCAATTTCAAACAATGTCTTCCCACCTACAGATGTCAGATTATCACAGCTGACACTTGGCACAAGAGGAACAGCACTCATCCCAAGGCAAAAGTTTTAAACCAAGATCAGCAAACTATGCCCTGCAGGCAGTATCTGGCCTAGCACCAGTTTTTGTTTAGTCTGTGAGTTTCAAATATTTTTACATTTTTAGATGGCTGAAAAAAATTTAATACTTGTGATGTGAAGATTATAAGAAATTCAAATTGCAGTGTCCATAAAGATTTGTAGAAACATAGAAATCTTTACCGGAAATGCAAATCCACTGCATGTAAAAGTAAAACTCTAGGTAGGAAACTTTGGGTAGAAGCCTCAAATGGCACCTTATAGGCAGATCCTAGAATTGTTTTCATTAAAATAACAATATCAAATCATTTCAAACATAGTACAAAACAACTATTTGTCAACATCTTTCATGTAACTCATTGTCATATTTGTTTGTTAGGAAGCAGAATAAGAAGCCAGTGGCCTGGAATCCTTTTCTAAGGGGAACAGAAAGGATTGATGTCATTGCATATTGTGTATTTTTTCCCAGTATTTATGATGTCTACATGGGACCAACATCCTTAGCATCTTGAAAAGATGAGTGATTTCAGGTCTATAAAAGGCTTCATGATCAGTGAACGAAAGTGGCTTTACAAATACAGCATCCTCTGAGTAGGAAAAAGAAGTCGGGAAGCATTTGTCCCTGTGTAAAGGTGACCTATAAACCAGGAAGCAGGAGACACCTGGTCGATGGGGCTCAAAGCGCAGCTTCTGACCATTAAACATTCTTAGACATTAATCTGGAATATTGGCATGGCAAACATTTTCAAAAAGATTATGCACACATTCCTTAGGATCAAAGGTGAGTTAAGGGAAAGTATAGTCAGAAGCATAAAGCAACAGCAAATTCAAGAAGGGCCAACTAATCTGAAACCAGCAGTAGTGCCACATCCATCAGCATAGCTGTCAATATAGTGAATTGGGGACTTGATTTTGCTTTAGAAACAGCTCTGGCAGCTAACTGCCCAGGCTCCAGGATCCAAAATGGTAGTCCAAATTAGGACACAGTAGCAGCAAAAAAGAGGAGAGAGAAGGCCAATTCTACCTACATTTTTCCATAACGAGATCTCTAAATATTTGTACAACAAAGAGTTCTAATTTGGGATGGCAGCCTGGACCCACACTGAATGCTCCCTTCTGATACCACATTAAAATTACAGGAGAAATTACATGTAAAAGACATAAACCCGTAAGAACTGGGAAAACAGGGGAAAAGATATCAGCTACAAAACTTTTTGTGGTAGTAAACAGAAGGATTAACAGCAATTTATTTAGCAGTAATGAGACAAGAGACCCTAAGTCAACAGTATGGAATGCTGAGAAAGAGCCCAAAATACCACAGAAGCCACAAATGGTTTAGGACTTAGAGTACCAGTTACCCATGGAACTGAGAGAAAGGATGGCTCTGTAGGAAATAACACAGCTAAAATAAAGAGGATTGTATGAAAGCTCTTTGAGATGCAATTAGATGCCTGGTCTCAGCTGCTGAGACCACCTCTGTAGAAGTGAGGGTGGGAGGTCTGGAGGTTTATTCTCTGGAGATCATTAAACAGGAGTTCTCTGGACTAAGGGATACCAAGAATGGTTATGGACCCCAAACGGGAAGATTAAGTGATCATATGCACTCTGAGAACCCACTCCTTTCCCCACAGGGCTCCCAGAACACCTGAAGCTCTCCAAATGAGAGGTTGGAAGCTCCTTCTTTGGGGAAGCTCATCAGCCCAGGAGGACAAATGTAAAGATAACAGACATTGGAGTTCCCTACAGGGTTCACCCAGACCACTCAGTAATGAATTTCAACACGTCCAGTTCATGCACTCAGAACTTCCAAACCACTTAACCATAAACAGACAATCAAAGATTACGAGACAGCTGAAAAACTAACAGAAGATACAGCTCAGATGAAAAAAAAAGGAGAAAATGGTAACTTGCAAGAAAAAGACTAAGCAAGCAGAAGAAAAGTAAAAAACAAGCATGTTCCTATCATTAATCATCAGGGAGAACACAAACTGCATCTGCAGACAGAAACAGCTGGAATAAAAAGAAAATTCAGAGAACAAAAAAAGGTTTTAAAAACTAAAAACCCCAAAAATGAGAGAAAACCAGTGTAAGAGAGTAAAAATCTGAGGCAATCTCCTGGACAGCCAAGCAAAATATATTGAGAAAATATTTTTTGAAAATCATCAAAAAATTCCAATATCAAAACCGGAGCGCCAAAATGGGGACACAGAACAGGAAAAAAGGCAACAAAGTTACTTAACATTTTCCAAAACTGACAGATACATTTCCAGATTAAAAGAAACCACCAAGAACCCAATATATTGAATGAAAGTAAATTCACACCACATTACATGCGTCAGTGGGAAATTTCAGAACACCCAGGAAGAAGCTTACATGCAAACAATCATCAGAATGTCACAATCTCTCTCAACAACAAAGCCAGATGCTATATGAAAATGGAAAAATGGCCTCAAATTCCGAGGTAAAATTATTTCCTCCCTGGAATTCCATATAAAAACATCAATCACATTAGGATGTAATAGAGACATTTTTAGAAATTAAATCCCCTCCAAATCTACTTTTCATATACTTTTTCCCAGCAAACTACCAGAGAATGTGCACTGTCAAAGTGAGGGAAGAAAAAAGAAATGGGAACCACATGGGACAATATGGACACCATATTTGTAGTCATCCTATAGAGGCCAGCTAAGTGTAATGAATGTCATTAGAACATCACTCCTGCTGGTGAGATACACAGCAATGACGGTTCCTGATAGAAACAGGAGAAGAAAGAGAAAAGGGAGGAAGAGGAGAAGTAGTGATGCTCCCAACACCGATGGCTCTGATGAAGCTTTGTATCTATTGAAATCAACACCTTGGAAAAGCTTTCTGGTCCTTACAGACTCGAGTTGCCCAACCTTGGTACTACTGACATTTGGGGCCAGGTAATTTTTGTTGCAGGGGCTTTCCTGTGCACCGTAGGATGTTCAGCAGCATCTCTGGCCTCTACCCACTAGATACAAGGAGAAGACCCCATATACACACTTTTGACAACCACAAATGTCTCCAGATATTGACAAATGTCCTCAGGAGGGGCAAAATCACTTGGTTGAGAATCAGAGCTATAGAGTGAAGGAGAAAAAATAAAAATCTTCATAGTGAAAGATGTATATGTAATATATCTATCCAATACACACCATACATGCTTGTATATGCTCAGTCTCTGGAAGGGTACAAAAGGAGTACTAGTAGCAGCTGCCTCTCTTAGAGAGAGAGAAAGAGACTAACTTTATTCTTCATTTATTTTTAAATATTTTTATTATATAGTCTCTTTCCAGAACAATGTATAAAATTAAATAATCTTACATTTCAAAGGAACATATCCTCTCACCTACACTTGTAGGAATGTGATCTACTAAATATGCTCCCATGCATATAAAATTATGCATTCAGTTATTATTTGTGACATTGTAATAGCAAAAAGAATAACTGGATTCAATGATAAAATGCTGTGAAATATGTAATCCCATAAATATTAAATAAATTCATCACATGATACAATTCTCAAAATAAATCAGGAGGTTAAAAAGGCAAGGTATAAAACAGTGTGCATATTTTAGGCATACACAAGAAAATGCACATTGTCACCACCCTCTTTTCTTTTAAACAAATTGATGAAAGTCGTTGATTCCAAAACAGGGAACCAAGTGGTAGGAGGCCAAGGCAGAAGAGAGGTTACATCTTCTTTTATGCCTTGACATTTAACCACAAGAAGATCTTACTTATTTATGTTAAAATAACACATGCACCCTGTGAATTCTTGTCCTCCAGTAGTTCTCCTGGGTTACTTTCTCAACTAGCAACCGAGGCCTCAGAAGGCCTCCTTGTGGAAGCAGTCACAGCCCCATGGCTATCATATAGAAACTGTTGTTTCTCCAAGTACCTGCTCCAAGGAAACTTCACAAAGAGGCCGGTTATGCCTCTGAATGGCATTTTGCATTGACTGCAAAGAAATAGTTATCTTTCTTCTTTCTTCTCCCAGAGAGATTCACGGTTTTAAGTATAATGGTTGAAAATAAATAAAGAACATAATTAATTCCAAAAAATCTTCTATTCCTATCAAGGAATATCATATTAGATCCAGCTTTTTAAAAACAAATCAAGAAGTGTTACCACAATCAATAGGATATAGAGGCTATGTATAACAGTGAAATCCTATCTGGTTCTGAGTGGAAGGCCAGCAATGAAATTGGCTCAGGGAAGAAATAGCTGTCAGGAAGGTGTGGCAAAATGACTTCATAATCCAAAATCTGACTTCTTACTTAGACTGCTCTTAGGTTAAATTGGAGAAAAACGCATGAGATCAGAGACAGAGTAGTAAGTTCTGGCTTAGCTGTACTCACAGCATGATTATGGAGAAATCATTTCACCTATTGCTAAGTGGGGATAATTTCTGAATATAGAAATATGGGGAGGATTAAAGAACAAGAGAACAACCACTAAGAGCACCTGAGAAAGCACAACAAAATTTGATAACTTTACGTATTGAATTTATTTATTCAAAGGCAATGACAGAACACCGAAATGCACAGGAAACTATTTGGAGCAGTAGAATTACCAAAATATTTCCCAGATGATCAATATTTGGTGAGTTTATTTCATAATAAAAACAATTTTTAAAATTTGGAAACAAAAAGAAATGCAGCAGAACCTATCAACTTATTGCTGATGCATGTTTTAACAATGGTTTGCTTGAGTCTTAAGTTCATTCTGACATGTGACATCACAGAGCCAAAATAACTTTGATGAAGGATGAGTGCTGAAGGACAGTTAATCTCTTAAACCTCAGCAGGTGCTCAATTAATTCAGTAATTCTTTTTTAGAGAAAATTCTGCCTGAGGGGTGAGTTACATTTTAAAAATAAATAACATGAATAGCTATAATGATAGACTGGGTAAAGAAGATGTGGCACATGTACACCATGGAATACTATGCAGCCATAAAAAGGATGAGTTCATGTCCTTTGCAGGGACATAGATGAAGCTGGAAACCATCATTCTCAGCAAACTAACACAGGAACAGAAAACCGAACACCACATGTTCTCACTCATAAATGGGAGTTGAACAATGAAAACACACATGGACACAGGGAGGGGAACACCACACACTGGGGCCTGTCAGGGGGTGAGGGGATAGGGGAGGGATAGCATTAGGGAAATACCTAATGTAGATGACAGGTTAATGGGTGCAGCAAACCACCATGGCACGTGTATACCTATGTAACACACCTGCACGTTCTGCCCATGTATCCCAAAACTTAAAGTATAATAATAAAAAAATGCTGATTTCTCTATCTAGTTCAGGCAAAGAGGTGAGGTAAGAATTTTCTAGGTATATTTGCAGTCCTGAAGTTCAAGAACCAAATATCTAAAGGCTTTCTACATTACAGTTTTAATTCAATAAATATTTTTCAAAGTACCCACTATATGTTAGGACACTACTAAAGGAACTAGTTATATACATAAGTAAATAAGCCAATTTGCAAGCTGGATACACAATTTTAAAGGAAAGTTAGACCAAAGGAAAAATACCACCATCACAAGGCAAATTACGATATCAACTGCAGAGCAAAACAAGTCATGTACCATCAAAAGTACTGATGAAGTACACTTTATTGATGGCTGTAGGCATTTAAGAAGGTAGTAAAGAGAAGGTGTGATTAAGCACAACCTTGACTGATACAGAAGTTTTTAAATATTATTGAAGAAAAACTTATTTGAAGAAGAAATTTTAAAAGCATTTATAAATCTTGGTCCAAATCAGTCACAGGAATGATGAACACTTCGGAATAACAAGAGGAGGCACAAAGTGTATTAAGTTTTCTCAAATCATTTGGAGTATAGCCTTTTCCTTTACATACCTTATGGATTATTCCTATGTTGATGGATAAAAGGTAAAGTCATAAAAGTCTGTTATTCATGTCACAAATGTCTCAGATAAGAGCTATCAATGAACCATCAATCATCAGTATATTTATACACTGTGTCAGAACTAACACATCAGTACTCACAGAATGACTTGCTTCTTTAACTCTAAGGCAGTGCTGTCCAATAGAAATATAATGCAGGGCCAGGCCAGGTCCGGTGGCTCGTGGGGTATCCTAGCTGTATCTTATCACTTGGGGAGGCCAAGGTGAGAGGATCCCTTGAGCCCAGGAGTTTGAGACCAGCCTGGACAACATGGCAAGACCCCATCTCAACCAAAAAATTAAATTAGCAGGGTGTGGTGGCATGCATCAGTGGTCCTAGCTACTTGGGACGCTGAGGTGGGAATATTGCCCAAGTGTTGGAATTGGAGGCTTACAGGGAGCTTTGCTCACGCCACTATACCCCAGCCTTGGTGACACAGTGAGACCTTATCTCCAAAAAAAATTTTTTTTTAAAAAGAAAAGAAATACAATGCAAACCAAATAAATGATTTTGAACTTTCTAGCAGCTACATTTAAAATTTTTTCAGTTGAGCTTAATTTTAAAAACATATTTTACTTAGCCCAATCTGTCCAAAATATTGTCATCACAGAATGCAAAACTTTTCAGGAGACATTTTACATTCTTTTTACAAATTCTTTGAAATCCAGTGTGTATCTTCACAGCACATCCCAACTCTGACTAGCTACATATTAAGCAGTCAATAAGAACGTGCGGCTAGTAGCTACCATAATGGACAGGGCATCTCTAAGGTATTACTGATACAACAAAACAGTTTGTAATGTTGGCTTATAATAAATATATAATATGAATGACTATGTGACATAATATTTTTATATACTCATTGTTCCTTGGGTTAATTTAGTACATTTCTAAGCAACAGAAATGAGGTAATAGATGAATCTCCCAAAATCAGTATCTGAAATTAAAATTTTGCCTAAAATAAAGTCTCATTTTTGCTAAAAGCAATTAATATTGGAACAAAATTTAACCACACACTCAGGATTAATTGCCCCCTATGGTTACTTATATTACTATAAATATCCTTCAGAGAAGAAAGGTAGCAAGGGCAGGAACTTAATAAAAGGTGAACTTTCCCTCATTTGTTTCACATTCTATTTGTTTCCTGAAGACTCTGCTTCTTGCTATTCAGTGTAACTGAATATATTCTTATACTATGGCCCAAGTTTGAATTGGAATTTATTTAATGTGTGTATGTACACAAGCCTTCTTTCAATATGAAAATATTGAAGTGAAAATTTTCTTACTGTATTTATAATGGCTTTTTATTGGCTATAAAATTTTCATCTTCTAATAATTGCCTGGCATCTTCTAAAAGTCTGAAATATACATGGCTGTGCATACTTTAATCCAAACTTTTTTTGTGTATATATATATATATTTATTATACTTTAAGTTCTAGGGTACATGTGCACAATGTGCAGGTTTGTTACATATGTATACATGTGCCATGTTGGTATGCTGAACCCAGTAACTCGTCATTTACATAAGATCTCCTAATGCTATCCCTCCCCCTCCCACCACCCCACAACAGGCCCCGGTGTGTGATGTTCCCCTTCCTGTGTCCAAGTGCGGCACTAACCCAAACTTCTTGATCTTAAACTAAACATGAGTCATTTTTATTTCTATCTCCTAGCATATTGGCTATTTGTGGTTTACTATTATAGTTATAAAACAAGTTTGTCATCAATCATTTTATTTTCCTTTCAGAGAATTTTAGAGCAGCAACAGAACTAAGAAACACTTTTTAAATCCCACATTTTGCATATGGGGAAATGGAGTCTTAAAGAAGTGACCTGTAAAGAACAGTTGATTATCTAATGAGAAAGAAAAGCCTTAACTTCCAATCAGAACTACACAAACATGTCTTCTTTATTCACTTCAGCAAGGGCATTTTTACATTTAAAACAGCTTCTTTATTCTTTATAGGATGTGGAAGAAAAAAATGCAGATTAAATTCAATCAATAATTTCTCATTCAATTATTGTAGGTTGTTTTTACTTATTGCAAAGATAGACCATTGTGCCCATCTTTAAAAATGAAAAGAAAAAAAAAAACCTGACATACAAAAATCTTAACTTGCTCCACATATAAATTAGGAAGTGATTATTTGCATTACAAAAGATTTCACTTTACAAAAAAGATATGTAGCAAGGTTCCTTGAAATATCAAATCCCTTGGTACAGCAAAAATTTAATCCAATTTACAAAGGAAACAGGGAAGGAAAAAACTTCAGCTGAAGTGTAACTTCTACTTAAAAATCTTCCCTGATCGAGTCATGGCTCTCTTCTCTGCTCCTCCTGCCCTTTGGTAAACCTCTCTCTTAGATATTATCCATTTATGCATCCCAGCATTCACAGAGTAAATCATTAATTTGACCACAGCTAAGGCATGTTTAGGTGTCTGAAACTCTGCTAGGCACTGTACTGCAAAGGTGAATAAGATAAACCACTTCAGCCTCTCCAGAAGTCTTTTATTGTAAAATATTACTATTGTTGTTTTCCTCTTCTGCACGTCCTCCTAAATTCTGAGTTCCTTGAGAGCAGGGATTGTGTCTTATTCATAACTGAGCCTCCAGGGCCTAGCATGATGCCTGATTCATAGGACTCAATAAATGAATACTGAGTAAGAAATATAATTGTTGAGTGCTATCATGTGCCAAGTGCCATCCTAGGTTCATTAAGTGATTGTCATCTCATTTAACCCTCATGAGTTTCCTCAAGATGGGGATTTGTACAGAGTATGACACTCAGGCTCAGAGCTTAGGGAAGCGGGTCGAGCTTGCGCAAGTGGAAAGTGGTAGAACAGTTATGCAAACCCTTGTCTGGATAACAATCTGAGGCTCATGCTTCCCCCACTTTACAAACTACCAAATTGTGATATCTGTGCAATGTGTTGGGATGTTCATACTCATCACATGTAAGCAAAGAAATTAGTCACAAATATAGAAAAAAACAGGTAAAAAGTGAAATTTCCCATCTCCCCTTATTATTTCATCTTATTTTTTGAGAGGCATAATCTATATTTATATATTAGGCAATGCTCTAACAAGGACATAGCAGCTTCTACATGAAATTGTAAACCATCTGCGACTCTTTGCTTGTGATACATTCATAGTAAAGCCCTTGGTAGCCAAGTATAGATTTTCAAGCAGGCACACTCTTTCATTCTTTTTCAAGTTATTTTTCATATATTTAGTGTATATTTTCTTTGAAAATAATTAAAAAACCACAAGAGCTCACATTTCCAGTTCCATGGAAACCCTTGGGTTATACCCTGGCCCTGACATTTCTTGGTCAGGTAGTCTGTGAAATCACATTAGCAGAGTTGCAAAGACAAAGAGCTGAGTGAATGAAAAGAGGCAGGCATGGAAGGCAAGAAACGAATAGGCAATAGGAGAAACAAAAAGGACATGGTACACGGCAAAACTTCTCATGGGCAGTGCAGAAAATCAAATCACTCATGTGGGGAACAACACTGTGCTGTTCTTCTAGACCTCAGAAGGACAAGACAAGGTACTGAAAATGATGAGAGGATTATTAGGAAGAATAGAAAGCAGATCTATCATTTGAGTGACACCTATCACAATGGGAGGGAAAAAAATTAAAAGTGAAACAAAAGCAAAAGTCAAGGCCAAAACTGAAGAAGCACTATAGAAATTTAAAAACGAAACCTTAATTTGCAAAGGAGAAAAAAGGTTTCAAATCAAAGGAGCATATCATGATCCATAAAAAGAAAGATTTTGTAACCTTCTAACTTCCCTTTGAAATTCCGGCCTATCACTTCTTCCAGGTAATCCCTTGTCAACTTAACAAATATCCTGTTGGACTTTTATTAGGGACTGGAAAAGAAAGACATTCCTAAATGCCAAAAGAAAAATTTTCATACATATACACATTCATATATACATACTCTGGGTAAAGGTTTTCAATACAAGGCCCAAGGGGTGGGGGGGTGAACTGCAAACCTCTCTGTAGAATAAACCAGCTTATCTTCAAAGAAACAAAATTCTGGTTGGCATCAAATATCTCCCCTGTTACTTAAATATCATGAGAGAGAAAAAGGAACAAAATTTTCAATGATTTAATTAAGAGGGAAATGTTTATAAGCCAAAAATTTTGTAACTAATCAAGTTGTAATTCAAGTATGATAACAATAATAGATAAAATATTTGAGGACTCAGAAAATCTAACACATAAATCATTTTTAAAATCACATGAAGGCTAGGTGTGGTGGCTCACACCTATAATCCCAGCACTTTGGGAGGCCAAGATAGGAGGATCATTTGAGGCCAGGAGTTCAAGACCAGCCTGGGCAATGCAGCAAGACTCCCCATCTCTATAAAAAATAAAAATTAAAAAATGAATTTTTAAAATTCATTTAATTAAATGAATTAAATGAGTGAATTCGCTGGGTGTTTTGGTGCACATTTGTAGTCCTAACTACTCAGGAAGCTGAAGCGGGAGGATCGCTTGATCCCAGGAGTTCAAGGCTCTAGTGAGCCATGAGCATGCCACTGCACTCCTGCCTGGATGATAGAGGGAGACTCTGTCTCAAAAACATAATCATCACATGAATATGTACTTCAGGTAACTGGGAAATAAATCAGAATTATAAAGATGCTGCAGTATGCAGGGACTGAAAGACTGAAATGTTGACATAAGTGTCTCAGTAACTGATGAAAACGTTACAAAACTATATCCAAATTTAAAAATTGTAAAAATAATTTAGTAGCAATAACTGATTTCAAAACAATAGGTTTTGTCCAACAAGCACATCTTAAAAGATGCTCAATGTCATTCTTCACTAGGGAAGCACAAATCAAAACCACAATGAGGTCCCACTTCACATCCATTAGGATAGCTGTAAGTTTTTTTATTTGTTAAAAACACGAAAAATAAGTGCTGGCAAGCACATTAGAAAATTCTGAATTTCCAATGTGAATGTAAGATGATTAAGTCACTGTGGAAAAATAGTTTGACTGTTCCTCAAAAACTTAAATGTGGAATGACCACATCACCCAGCAATTCCAGTCTCAGGTATATACCTAGAAGAACTGAGAACAGATACTCAAACAAAATATGTGCCCAAATGTTTACTGCAGCTCCATTCACAGTAGTCAAAAGAGGAAAACAACTCAAATATCCGGCAATGGATAATAAAATTATGTTATATCCACACAATGGAATACTATTCAACCATAAAAAGGAATGAGGTACTGATTCATGCTGTAATATGGATGAACCTCAAAAACATTAGGCTCAGTGAAAGAAACCAGACACAAAAGGCCACATATTATATGATTCCATTTACAGGAAACATCCAGAATAGGTAAATCCACAGAGACAGAGCACAGACTTGTGGCTGCCAGTGGGTGGGGCAGGGGAAACAGGAAGTAAATACTTAATGGGTATGAGGTTTCATTTTTGGGGTGATAAACATGTTTTAGAACTAGACAGAGGTGCTATTTGTACAACATTGTGAGTATACTAATGCCACTAAATTGTTCACTGTAAAATGGTTAATTTTACATTTTATACAGTTCAATTGCAAACAATAGGTTTTATGAAAAGGATTGAAAAGCTAAGAGAACAGGATTTTTTTTTTTTTTTTTTTTTTTTTTGAGACAGAATTTTACTTTTGTTGCCCAGACTGGAGTGCAGTGGTGCAATCTCGGCTCACCTCAACCTCCACCTCCTGGGATCAAGCGATTCTCCTGCCTCAGCCTCCCAAGTAGCTGGGATTACAGGCATGCGCTGCCATGCCTGGCTAATTTTGTATTTTTAGTAGAAACGGGGTTTCACCATGTTGGTCGGGCTGGTCTCGAACGCCTGACCTCAGGTGATCCTCCCACCTTGGCCTCCCAAAGTGCTATGATTACAGGCGTGAGCCACTGTGGCCGGCCAGGATACTTTTTTTAACCTTATAAACTGTAACTGGCAAAAAGCATAATTATCTTATAATCTTAAAGGAGATAAGATTTAAGAGGTATTTCTTTTTTTTTTTTTTTTTTTTTTTTTTTTTTTTAAGATGGAGTTTCACTCTTGTTGCCCAGGCTGGAGTGCAATGGCATGACCTCAGCTCACTGCAACCTCCTCCTCCCGGGTTCAAGTCATTCTCCTGCCTGAGCCTCTGGAGTAGCTGGGATTACAGGCACCTGTCACCATGCCCAGCTAATTTTTTGTATTTTTTTAGTAGAGATGGGGTTCCACCGTGTTGGCCAGGCTGGTCTTGAACTCTTGACCTCAGGTGATCCACCTGCCTCGACCTCCCCAAGTGTTGGGATTACAGGCGTGAGCCACCGCTAAGTGGTATTTCTATTGAAATCAAGAGAACTGCCAAATTTTTCTCCAGGACATAAAGGAATGCATGAACAAATATAGATATGTGTCATATTCCTCAATGGAAGATAGAATACTTCAGAAATAATAATCCTTTCTATTCCCCAATAAAAAGATCAAACAGATATTCCTTAAGTTAACAAAAGATGTAAAAGCTTACTTGGAGAAACCAATATGTCAAGATTTCAAGGAAAATTTAGAAAAGAGAAGTAGGACAAAGTTTTTTTCCCTTACCAGATACTAACATATTATAAAAATATGGCAATTAAAGCAGTATGATTTGAATACAAACACTGACATATGGCACAGAAAAAAAATGGCCTGGATCCTAGTATAGGGCATGAAATCATTCAGTATGTTCAGTTATCTTTTTAGAACCCACTATATGCCACATACTGTACTAAGAGCTAGCATCAGAACCACATTTATTAGATGTCAACATAACTTCAGCACTATAGCAGTTAAGGCTAAAAAATGTTACTGTATGTCTTGTGTCGTTTGGATAGGGAGGGATTCCTTTTAAGTGTAAAAGTACTGAAAAAAAATTCCAGAAGGAAGAGATGACAGATTTTAGTTAAAAAAGAAAAAAAAAGCTTATATAAATTAAAATAAAAACAAAGAGCAAAAGTAAAATTGTACAAAGTACTAAGGCTAAAAATGTTACAACCTTAATAACCAGTTCACAGCAATTAATTAAAATCACTAAAGCTCTAACAGAAAAATAGGCAGAGCCCATTGAATGGCAAAAGAAATAAGTGATAAAAATAAATAAATTGTTTAATATTAACTTATGTGATTTTCAATGGAATACTAATTTTTACTATCAAATTAAGAAATGTCCTAAAAACTCCACTGGTGTTGACAAAGGTGTGGTGAAATGATATCATCCTCACATACTGCTGGAAATGCGATGGCATACTTGCTGGAAAGCTATCTATCAATATGTATCAGATCGTATACAGCCTTCGGCTGTACATCCTTCATCCCACTTCTATTCTCATATCACAATCTCAAGGAATGTAAACATTCATACAAAATGTACGCAAAAATGTGCATCATGAGTATATTTATAATATCAAACACATAAGAAACCATCTAAATATCTAATCATAGAGGATTATAGTATATCCATATATGTATTGTATACTCTTAAAATGTTTTAAAATATTTAATGATATGAGACATGCTAACAAAGTAATTTTTAAAAATCAGTTTACCAAAGCATACTTAAGTAATTTTGAAAGACTGTAGAGAAATAGCTCCAAATTCTAAACAGTAGCTACTGTGATTCATAGAATTATTTCTTTTCATCTTTATATTTGTCTGTACTTTTAAAATTGTCCATAGTAGGCTCATTTTATTTTGGTAATCATGGAGGAAGTCATTAAATAAATGGAGGCCAGTGTGCCAATTCACTTTGGAGTCCATTCTAAAAAGTAGTAGTCTGCTGTGAAATGTTTTCAACAGCTCACACCCATCATCATTTCCCACTTAGTAACAAAACTGAAGCAGGAGTGAAAGCTATAAAGCCGAGCAATGACCTACATTAGCCGAAAACATCAAGATGCTTAACATGAGGTGCTTCATGATCAATTTCAAGCAAGCAAGCATACATTGCTCTCGCAATTGATTGGCATGTCAAATTCTTGACAAAATAATAAGTGACTGCAGGTGCCAATCACTGTCTCACAATGCATTCCATTGTACAGTTTTGGTATCAATATGATTAAACTATGATGGCATCCCACATACAACAAACTGTTGAGAAATTACTTCTCCTGGGAGGCTGCCCTGATGCTCCGCCATTGTTTGTCCAAAAGCAAAGAAGAGGCAAACATACAGATTGCTTTTTGAATTGATGGACTGATACCAAGCAGCTTTAGGATTTCCCCGTTATGTTTGGCCATAGTCAATAGGCTTTCTTAATTCCATCATTCACTTCCAAATGCAGCCAGTCCTGATAGCTTTCTTGGCCCTTCTTCCCCCTCCCATAACACTTCTCATCTATTGCTATACCTTTTGCTGTTTTCTCTGCTGTTCTACAGCAAGAAAAGGAGGAATTTCTGATACTTTTTTTAAAGACTATTTTTTAGTGATTCTTCTCTATTGAATATTGAATGCGCTTGAGAGCTAAGAATTATAATCCTGCATCGATGGGAAAAGCAAAACAAAACTGAAGTATGAAAGGGAAATGACACGGTGAAGGATGCATGAATTTAATAAATGAATGCAACGCAAATGAGAGAATTCACCGAAGAACAGAGATAAATACTGCCAACACCAACACTTCTAGAAAGGAATAAGACACACTGGCCAGTGAGTAACGGGAAAGGATAACCCACTTACACAATGGTCACCTGCTCAAGTTCTACATTTTCACCCCTAAAAACAACAAAATAAGCTCAAAATAGTTACTATTTTTTTCTGTGTTCTTTTCCCTACTTACATATTACTGAAATCATCTTCTATCCCCTTACTTTCTGTCAACAAGAGTGCAATCCATTTCCTAATATCTGAGTGATGTATTAGCCACCTGAGTGTCAAACTTGTTTTTCCTCATTTTCATGGGATCTTTATGTCAAGATATGCCACACTTATTTCAGTGTAATTTACTGTGCAGCAGTGGTGTTTCTATGAATTAAAACCAAGGTACTGAACCACACCACCAAACAGGAGTGGTGAAAGTATACTTCATTATAGGCCTACTGAAAAATGTTTTTATATATTCAGAATAAGGGAATACTACTGTAATTATTAAGAAGGCGCACTGACAGCAAACAACATGCAAAGTACCCTAAAAAAATGAAAATCTCTTAAATTCAGCAACTCTTTCTCTTGAAAAAAAAAAAAATCATGCAGGCAGAATATTATAGGACTGGAAGACCAAGAAGGGGGAGTAGACAGGGAAAGCATATGGAAATCTGAGACTACATTCGATCAGTTCTGTCCAGTAGAACTTTCTGTGATAATGGAAGTGTTCTACGATCTGCACCGTTTATTACAGTAGCCACTAGCCCCATGTGGCCATTAAGCACTTGAAATGAGGCTAGTGCAACTGAGGAAACATTTTTATTTCATGTTACTAATTAAAATTTAAAGAGCCACATAGGGCTAATGGCTACCATTCTGGACTGTGCAGTATTGTATGGAGCTTGTATTCAGAACAGAAGCACAATATGAAACAAATTGTCAGGAGGAGAAAGTCTGAGGAATACAATTCTTTAATATGCCAACATACTCAGGGCTTAAAAATAATTTAAGAAACCACATCCTCCACCCCTGTCCACATCTTCTCAATTCACCCAACCACAAATACACTCCAATGATATAAGATTCCCACCCCTCCTGTTGGCAAGTTAAAATTAATAACTTGAAGAAAACCATTTAATTCGTATACCACTATTTGTAATTTTGGAAGTAACAACGTGGTGAATAACAAGCCCAATCCAGGAAAAACTGATTGAATGGTATGGGTTTTGGTGCAATGGGAGGAAGCCAATGTGCACATAGATGCTAGCTGGGCAGCAGAAAGGGCAACTGATGGTAACATGTGAACAGTCTCAAAATCCTATAGTTGGATGCTCAGTTTTATCTGATTTCATATGCTTGACAAGCCATTTGTGATCCTCACTGGAGGTAATTAAAAGACTGTTCTGATATACTAAACGGAGAATATTAGTCATCTGGACAGACACCCAATTTTAAGTTCCCAACCACTGGGAGTAAGTCATAATAATCCCATAGGAAGTCAAGAGAAGAGAAAATCTCTATCATGAAGAAACTTTTGCCAGCTACAGCTTTACTGAATATACTCCACTTACCAAATGGAGTATACCCTCCAGAACTAACTTTTAATGATAAAGCAGTATTTAATCATGTATCCAGTTCTTCCTCTTTCCTTGTCAAGACAGACTACATTCTAAGAAAATACTGTCCAAGCACCTTGAAGTCAGGTTCCATTTCATGTCAAGTAGTACATAACCCTATCACTCAAAGAAGCCCCATTGTTTTTATGTCTAACTGCAGAATTTCATATAAATTTTCACACATACATTTCAGCATTTTAAGTTTACAGCACACATGAGATCACTGGAACCCTGTCTCATTCCCTCTTCCCTAAACACCATTTTATTTCCTTAGATTTGGAATTGACAGAAAAAATTGTTGGAAGACTCTACTTATACATAAACACATGGATGTTTTGTATGTCTCTGGACCAGAGAGAAGGCACAATGGAATCACAGTTGACTGAGCATGCTGCTGGGGCATGGGTGTACTTTTCTTCCATCCTTAATTCATTAAACCAATGAATCTTTTCAAGCATGCTTTCTAACCTCAAAGAAGAATTAAACCAATCCTTTAAAAGTTTCATGCTTAGCTTATAGCTTTATATGTATTCAAGTAATAATTATTGTATGACTACTATATTTAATGACCTGTGGTAGGCACTTATAGCAAAAGATGATTTAAACGTGTCAGTCTTATTCACTGATTACCAAAACCCTAAAGATATTACAAACTCCCATCAAGAAAGCGATAGATTCAGGAAGGGGAACATCACACACCGGGGCCTGTTGTGGGGTGGGGGGAGAGGGGAGGGATAGCATTTGGAGATATACCTAATGTTAAATGACGAGTTCCTGGGTTCAGCACACCAACATGGCAAATGTATACATATGTAACTAACCTGCACATTGTACACATGTACCCTAAAACTTAAAGTATAATAAAAAAAAAAAGGAAAGTGATAGCTTATGTCCAATTCTCCACAAGTAAGATGAGAAAGATGTTCCACCATCCCTCATTTTTGGGAAAAGCAGGAAAGCTTATATTTTAAAAACCCTCTAAACCTACCAGATAATTCTGCTCAGAAAGTTGTACCCCACATTCTCCCCAAAAACTATTTGAGAATCCCTAGTCTATTTCACAACAGAATTCCATATTTAAATCTAGATTAACAGATTTCCCAAACTTGGGATTCATATTATAAATGTTAGCCAAATAGCTCTAGAAACACATACATTTTCATGTTGTCCAACTAACATGACAAAGATACTGGGCCATTCTTGAGATGTTAAATTTAAATTAACTACAGAAACTATTGAAAGTATTATAAATATTATAAATCCTGGCTTAATTCTTATGTAACATATACTAGGCTTTGCTCACTGTTACCATTTCCACTAATCTTGATATTAGCTGAAGACACAAACAGCAAAAATCTGGCTGATGTGTATATGCACCCATTTGTACTCACACATATATTGACTTTGAAATCTGTACTTCAATTAAAATAGTACCAATTATAATGGCCTTTTAAAATCCAACAGATACATTACAATTCCTGGTGGATTGCTTGATTCAAGAAAAAAATAATAATCTTAGTTGATGGTGAATCAAACAAAATTTATTTAGTAATAAGATGCCATGTAAATGATTCAGTTTTGTCTTGAAACTCCTCAGATGTTGCCAGAGGCTACATCAAAGTCACATTTAAGTCTTAAATATCTCAGCTGCCTTGATAGAGATTTTCACTATCATAGTCCAACTATTCACGCTTAGTCACTAAAAACATTCATTTTATCACTTAATGTCCTCATGCTGATTCAATTATGTTTCTTATTTCAGTCTACATTTTATACATGTGCTACTTTAGCATCTACACCATTGAATTTTCTCTTGCACTCTTCTAGCAAATAATTCTTCATAATATTCAACAATTTATCCTTTTTTTGCATTGATTACACTGAGCTTCCATTACTTCTTAAATTTTTCAAGGGAACAGAAAAAGCCAAGAAGTTTTGGCATATTCATTCATCTCACTTTTAATCAATGGCCACGAAGAAAAATAAAGGGAAATTTCTATAAATTTAAGCCTGGTTCTTCGGGAGCATATTACAACAAACTTAAATCAATGAATTAAAACTGCCTCCTTCCATAGATCAGGCAAAAGCGGTGTTGGTCAATTGCTCCCATCATCTTTGCAACAGATATACAAAGTATATAATCCCAGATGCAAAGGTCATTGCTGTTGTATTGCAAAGGCAATAGCTAAAAACCAAAAATTGCAATTACCCACATCAAGAAGTGCCTGAGATGTAAGAGGTTGTGTGACAATTGGAGAAAGTAGGCTGCAAGGCACAGACTTTGAAATAAGGCTCACTGGTTCCAATCTCAGGTCTGCTGTTGACTAGCTATACGACCTGGGGTGAGTTTTACCACCCCAGGATCTCAGTTTCTTCATTTGAAAAATGGGGATCCTACCACTTATCTCATTAAAACTGAATTACTGTCATTATTACTGCAGTCCTAAATTCCAGAAAACTATATAGAACTGATCATAGCCTGTATTGTCAATGTGTTAAAGGTTATCATGGACATGGTTTTCTTTTTGTGTCTTTTCAGAGCTGAAGAACTTTTCATTTTAAAAAGGTATTTATTTGGCCGGGGGCAGTGGCTCACACCTGTAATTGCAGCACTTTGGGAGACTGAGGTAGGCGGATCACAAGGTCAGGAGATAGAGACCATCCTGGCCAACATGGTGAAACCCTGTCTCTACTAAAAATATAAAAATTAGCTGGGTGTGGTAGTGTGCGCCTGTAGTCCCAGGTTCTCAGGAGGCTGAGGCAGGAGAATTGCTTAAACCTGGGAGGCGGAGGTTGCAGTGAGCCAAGATCGCACTACTGCACTCCAGCCTGGGTAACAGAGCGAGACTCTATCTCAAAAAAAAAAAAAAAAGGTAGTTATTGCACATGAATGGCCACAGCTCAGAGCTTTTAGGTCCACTTACACCATGTCTACTTGTGCTGCTTTTATGGCATAAGACAACCTATGGTGTCCAGTGGAAAACCATTTTGGATCCATTCCAATTACATGAGGTCTATTTCACTGTAAAAAGTGTCCTCCACTTCTGTTCAGAATCTAAGGAGATGGACTACCAATCATTTCTTTTCAATGGAGCATTGGCTGCTGGAACTGGCTAAGCTCATTCATTTTAAAATTATTTATCCCTGACCCACTCCAATGCTAGTATTTTATTGTTTCTTTTGGTCTTTTCCTTCCCTTTTTTCTTCTTCAGAAATCCAAGAGAGTCAAAAGGGAAATTGTTTTTTTTAACCCCCACTGGAAAATTCAGACTGCTATATTTGTAATCAATGACCCAAATCCAAAATAATCACATTTGCTTTTCATAATCAGAATTGCAAAAAGCTGCTCAGCTTTTTTGACTTATTATAAAATGTTGGACTTCTCTTATGACAAAGAAATATGTAATTTTTGCACAGCAATGATTAACAAACTTAAAATATTTTACGGTAAAATACATTGAATGTCTTATTTTTAATAAAAACTTCTTTCCCATTACTGAAAACATATAGTTCTCTAACTTAAACCTGTAGTGATGAATTCCAAACAGTATAGTGGCCAAGAAGAAACGCATTTCAAAATTAAGTCAGGAAATCCACTGAGAATCCCTACCTTACCAGTTACCACAGCCATCATCTCTTCGTTTGCTGAAAGGTCAACATTGGTTTGCCTGAGTTTACAAGTAAGTTCTCCTCACTTTTACTTGTCCCTATAACTTCAGGGATTGCTTAGAAAAGGGTTGCTGGCACACAGCCAACTGAGTAAAATAGCTGTGGAGTCCAGAAACCAAAAGTGAATTCCAGACTTTCACATTAGACAAGATTACATGAAGAGTGAGGATAGTTATATTTTTCAAGTGACATTTATAAGTCTTAATAATTGGCGTGACATAATATGCAATGAAAGGACAAAAGCTGGCACCAGCTTTATAACCAATAATCTTGGAGTAAGAGCTCTGTTTATGAAGCAACATTGAAACTAAAAGTTGGGGTGCCCTACAGCTGAAAGCCAGACTGTACCTGTGGATGCCTCTCCTTTAACCAGCATATTATGAGAAACAAAAAAAACCAGTCTTTAAGTACATTCACTAGGAGAAAGTTTAGAAATGGCATTATCCATATTAAGATCTAACAGGTAAATACAGTAATAGGGTATTAGGTACAGAAATCACTAATTTCATACCAGCAACACACCACAGCTAAACAGTTTAACTTCTAATTCAAAACAAAGCTTCACGGGTCCATCTTGCTGCCCACTTCAGTAGGCCCAGATGACTACTCATACATGAAGCCACCTGTGCTCATGGAAAACCAAACAGACCCCAGGCAAAGTATCTTTAAAACAGCTCCTGGTAGCTGGATAAAATGGAAAATCTCTCCAAAGCTAAATTAAAATAATCAGACCTCTATATGCTATTGTTTTAACTAAGTAGAATTTTCAGTATTCGTGAAAAAACCATTTAGATAAAATATTTGCCTACAAAACTGTGCTTTTCAAGTGTTATTTTGATGTAAAATTGACTGTTTAAGGATGAAAATTCCCTCAAGCACTCTGAAATGATAGCACGGTTGACAGTGTCAAAAGCCATGCTGAGATCAAGGGAAATGCGAATGGAAGCAGGAGCAACTGCATTCATAAAGAGGTCATTTAAAACCTTTTGCTATGATATAAACTAAAACATGACTAGAATCTCATCAACGAAAAAGGAAAAAAAAAAAAGTTCAAGTGTCCATCCTAAATTCCCAAGAAGAAAATCAGTCAAAAATTCCTAAAAGATTTGATGTCTAAGTGTAAATTCACTTGTCAGATTCCAAACAGCGGTCAATTTGCATTTTGTGGGTAGAAAAAGAAATGCAGTTTATCAATGAATTTCCAAAAGAAAGGAATCCCCTCATTTTCATATAGAAAGCGAACTTTACCATGTTCTAGCCCCTCAGTTGCAACTTCCTTTAATCTTTCTATTTGAAGTTATTCCTATATATTTCTGTAATGATCCCTAATGCCTTCACCTAATGCACAGCTTGTTTTCTACAGCTTTTAAATCACAATCCAAGAAATTTTCTTTGATGGACTAGAATCGTCTGGGATGCCCGTGGCTTCTCCCCTTCCTTGGACACTATATCATGTCACCAAGAAGCAGCTTTAAAGCTTGGAAACCTCTAGGAAAAAAGGCCACATAAGACAGAAACTACATTCTTACAAAAGCTTCCACCTTTCTATTATTTGCCTAATCTGATTAAAATGCTCAGCCCTTGTCACCTTTTCTACAAACTATGGGCAAATTTACAATAGGTATAAATGCCCTTTCATACTATTTACTATTGGAGTCATAATGTTATTTTACCAGTGACTGTTAATTATTTTATTATTAGTCATTGACTGGCACTTACACATTCATTAGATAGCAATTATTAGAGTTTAGTTGGGAAGTTACAGTAGTTGGCTTAACCAATGCCTTCTTACACACTTAAGACTATGAACAGAACGCTGCCAAATTTTGACCGGCCCTAACGACTCAGTGATGTACATTTAAAAAGGGAAAAGCCTTGCTAATATCTTCTGAATAAAATATTTATCAAGTTTCATGTCTCAGATAGTGCCTAAATCCCTTCATAACTGTCAGATGTGCCTCAGGATAAAGCCCCTCTTGTGTTTTTACGTAGTGTATGTGTGCGTATCCTTGCCTTCATAAGAGATTCTGATTCTTGGTGCCTATAATACAATTTATCATATATTTGTTGGCTTACCGCTATGTTGCTAACAATGATATGATGATAACATGAGTAACACTGGAGTGGGAATTTTTGTGTTACTACTGGACAGAATACAGACAGAAGTCTTCTTTCATAAGTCATATGTACTTTATTAACAAATAATAATAATCCTACCTATCTAATCATAGTCATAGACCAATTAATTTAAGAGTAATAACTGGAAATTAAACTTTGGTACTATGATATTAGTTGTGCAGTTTGGACAAACAAGACTCAATTTCTTATGTGCAAAATACCCACTTCACAGGGTTCATATGAGAATTAAACAGGAAAACCAAGAAGTACCTAATAAAATGCGTGCAGCATAACAGGTATCAGTAAATATTAGTTATTTCTCTGTCCCTAGTTTGCTTCTAAAGTCACTACCATCTGGCTTTGGACACTGATGATTCAGTGAAATTGTCCTAATTAAGGTATCCAATCGAGTTGTCAATTTTCCATTTCTGTGGCACAAGACATTTACTATCAACTGTACTTGCCATCATGAACATGTTTCCTTGGTTTCTAAGGCTCTTCCCCCTCACACTTGAACCTCCTGTCTTCTCACCATCCCTCACTCCTGAGGGATCCATCTATGTGCTTATAGTCCCACAGCACTTGGTGCCTCTTGATGATTTCAGCCATCAATCTCCATTTCCATCTCTAACCTCTCTTCTGAGCTCAAGACCAAACTTGTAGTCTCATTATTTTCTCATTAAGTGAACAGGTATGTATGGTTTAAAATATAAGACTTCTAGTCTCTTCCTACAAGTACACAGACAACTCAAATATCCAAAATCATCTGGATACTCATTCCCTTCTCTCTGCCTCACTACCCCTGCCTCCGTAAGTTTGTCTCTTCAGCACTCAGAAGCCCAAGCTAGAATAACCAGAGGCACTCAACTTTAGCCTCTTTTATTGCCCACATTAAACTAGTCACCAAGCATTTGGAGTCCATACACCTCCTTTCATCTCCACTTCCATTGCCTAATCCAAGGTCTTCATGCAAGTTACCTGGACCACCAAGGTAACCTCCATATCTGCTTCCCAGACTCCATCCTTTCCCACCAGCTTCCAATCCAATTGCTACATTGTTTATGGTTTAAACGAATACATGAACCACTTAAATAATGGCTCTTTCTTCTCTGTGGTTTCAGCTCCTAAGAACAGCCCTTCTCAATCACCTGTTCAGCCCCATCTCCAGACACAGCTGACATTTGCCACCAATTATAATTTTCCTAAAGAACCAGCTCTCCACATGACTTGTCCCACTTTCTCTATCAGATAAAGTATAATTGATCCTGCAAGCTTCAGCTCAAAGATTACATTCCCAGTTTACTCCTCAGTGCATAACAGTTTATTGTGGCCCTTTTTAACACCCCTTCCTTACCAACTAAGCCAGAGATTTTGTCTTAATCATGCCCATAATAGGCATTTATCAAATATTGGCAGACTAACTTACATTCCTCTGGGTGGGCATGCACACGCAAACATGCACACATACGAGCAGCAGGGCTAGGATGAGTTTGCCATATTTTCTATAATTACTAGGATTATTAGATGACAAAAAAGGGACTATAAACTTATAGCTGTTTCTCTCTACAAAGGTATCTAGAGAGAGGGAGATACACAAACCCCAACATTTATTACTTATATTAAATACTGTACATGTAAAATAAAGGATGTAACCTCAGGTTGGTGTTTTGTTAATCAGAATTTATAAAAATCTGCTTAACTCTTAGGCGATAATAGCTAGACCACATAGAAGTCAGATGAACACATGGCTGGGTGTAACTCAACTGGAGTCAACTTGAGAGAGAGCTGGAGAACTTGGAGAATATCAAATGGGATCATTTAAGCCAAATGTTTAAAGGATTATCAATAAATCTAGAGTAAAGCTAATATTTAGATTATTTTATCCAGAAGACAAAGTGGTCTAATTACAAGTAGATGACCTAATTACTGTTTCAGCATATAAAATTTTACTACACAAGAGAGACTAAAAACTAGTTTTTCCTTGAGGAAAAAAGTGTCTTTGTTACTTACTCTGTAAACTCCCACAGAACCTGGTATGTAGACTTGCTCCAAATGTGTACTGAGAAGTAGAGGACAACAAGGCAACTCTCATAAGAGGTACTTGGGCCAGATAATAAAGCCCAACTGAATGGTGAGCATGGATGGTTTGAAACTTCTCTGTATATCTTTAAGAGTAGAATAAATACCCATCTCTGAGGCTTCCATTGTCCCTTCTGGAAGTGAAAGCCTGTCATGGCTGAAAAGTTGAAGGTTTCTTATAACACAAGCTTCAAATCATCATGCACGCTTCTTCTATAGGAATTTCGGGAAGAGAGAAATGCTGTATCAAGAGTGGATGTGAAGAATGATGTTTATTAATACTGAGGTTCTATTTCTGCATTTAGCTTGTTACAAAATGAAGAACCTGAATAAAAATACAATATAAACAAAATATGGCATCAATTCAGAAACTTTTTTCTAAATTGACTAGGAAGCCAGCTCCTCCTAAAAGCATAAGAAAATAATTTCATTTCCCCCATTCACTTGTTATAAAAGTTATTTTACCCTTTTTGCACAAATAGCATAAAGATTCCAAAACACACAATGTGATTACAAAATTAGAATGATGATATTTCCATAAAGTATCATTGATTTCAAAGGAATCTCAGATGTCATAGAAATAACAATGATTAATCATGCTTAATTTTACTTAATTTATGCAATCACATATTTATTTCACATTCAGGGAAAGGAAAAATAATCTTGCAATTCAAAGACTATTCCTCTTCACCTTCATTTGCTTTCTCAACATCTTCACTTGTGTTGGCAAATTCTGCCTGGCTCTAAGGATAGTTCCATTACTGCTGAGACAGTGGGTCTAAGTCTACAAATGAGACTAAATAAGCGGGGATAGTAACTTATTTTTAAGGAGATTTAAGAGGACAGTCAACTGAAAAGGAAATTATTTCCGTTAAACAGAAGTAAAACAAATCCTCCATTATGGTCAGCCATACGCCTAAAGAAGGAATTGGCCATTTAAGAAACTTCGTTAAATGAATTATGGATACCTTATCAGTTATAATTGCTATAACAGAAAAAACGTTAACATGTAGAGACTACTTAGCAAACAGTAGCACTTCTGTCATTTAGGGAAAAAATAACATCCTAAATTAAAAGTGACAAAAGTACATGTTACACACTATCAGGGAGCCATGCTAAAGACAGATGGTATGATCTGTTGCTTAATCATGAAACTGTGAGTAAAATATATTGATCTCAGTTCAAGGAGTTAAAAACACCCAGTCAAATCTTTAAAATATCTTTGAAAATTATTGCAAATTCTCTTTTTGCCAAGCTAGTCATTCATATATTATATCAAACAAAGTAACTAATATCTTTGCTTTTTAGAGATAAAAATCTTCTACCTCTGAACGTGGGCTCCTTTATACATACTCACTTCTAAACCTCCGATTATGAATGTGCTTGCTCTGCCCAAAATGTACTAGTTATTCACTACTGCCATAACTGTGTTGGATTCTAAAACTACTACAATTGGGAACAACCAAATAGACTAAAATGTGTGGAAGATACAAACTATTCTTGGCAACTGACACAGGAATTTTTCAACAACAGACATTTCTTTACAAGCACATAAACTTAATAGCACACTTTAATGGTTTCAGTGAGTATACAAATGACGAAAAAGATCTACTTATGAAGAACAGGCACCTTCAACCAGTGATGAAAATGGAACTTCTTTAATTCAGAAAACCACTGCAGTTTTCGGATATGCTATCAATATTCACATGTGTTAGAGAAGTCTCTGAAAATGGTTAGCTATCATTGTCCAGATGCCTTTTTCATACACTGACCATGGGTTGATAAATCCCACAGTTATTTCTCTCTTTCCCTTAATGCCCTATTTTCATTATTTGTTAGAAAAGAGACACATTAATAAATTTCTTACTCTTAGACTCACAGAATTCTAAAATGAGAAGCATGCTACAGATTATTTGGTTCAATCAGTGAGTGGAGCCCAGAGCCGTGGTAACTTTTCCACCACCACATCCAGGGAGTCCTCTGCAGAACAGAGACTGGAAATCTTGGCCCCTGATTTCTGCTGTGGGGCTTTTCTCCAGGTTACAAAAGACTGGAAAAAATCCTACGGAAAATTCCTAATGGGACTGAAATTAGTTGAAATGAGGTCAAAAGTGACAAAAGGAGATTGTCAGTATATGAAAAGAGCATATGGAGAATGATGGCTAACCATTTTCCAATTTTGATGAAAACACTCATGAAGGCATTTCTGATATGATATTTTGTCTAAGATGTAAGTATCACCTACTTCTCTGGTTGGAAAGGGCATTATGTGTAAAAGTAACACCAGAGACAAGGTGTTACCTCATAAACACGTCTGTGAGAAGCTACATGATGTATTCAATTCACTCATTCATTCGTTCATTTCGAATATGTATTGAGGATACAACACTGGCTCAGCACCATTTAGTTGTGGAAATACAGTGATCAAAAACTCATCTACCACTCACTGGGTATGGAATACAATGAAGTTTTTTTAAACATGTAAATGTTAGTCTAGCCACTCACTGTTTTTATAAAAATATAGCACAAATGTCATAATTTCACATACTTTTCTTTGAAGTATCTTATTCTGTTCGAATAGTATTTTAGTCATAAAATTGGTATCTTTACACAACACACGCTTCTAACTCGTTCATAACACCCTATTTTAAACAATATTTAAGATAACAAATTTCTGATATATAAGAACAGAAAAATCTCTTCCAGTTTCCACCATTGTAGATTAACTTATATTGTTGATTGAGAAAAAAATATTTTTCCACACAGATCCTACATACATTTATTGGTAGACAGATGCAATACACATTTTTTAAAGTACATAAACAAATTTGATTACTTATTATCTGTTTTTTCTTTGCTTTTATTCATTCTTCCATTGTTTTAGATGTCCTAAACCTTCCATCAAAAACAGTACCACTGGGATTTAAGTGAGGTTCACTAATTTTTACAGTTTTTTTGTATTTTAATTACTCCAGAATTTTTATGGCTGACATTAAGCTATGACAGCTTTGTATATTTCTCAGAGAGCTGAAAGAAAATAAAATTTTACCATTTCTCTGTTATTAACAAGGGTAGAATCCCATCATAATTACTGAGTGAACACAAGTGGAGGCCAAATATTTCCTTGCCCAGGAAGAAATTTGTAAATCTATGCCTCCCTTAGTAAGTGTTAGTGATGCAAATTGCCTATTTATTCTTTTGAGATTTTATATCAAGTGGATCCATCATGAAGGGAGGAAAGGGAAATGTATTTTACTGAATTCAGAAAAGTATTTATTCATAGAGTAAGGATTTAGGAAGGTGAGCCACATCCTCCAACGCCATGGGATTATCTATTTTCCCCTCTAAAAAGAGTAAAGAACTAGAGACCAATACAATGAGAACTCCAGAAACTTTCTAACTTCTCCATGTTTGCTTTTGTGCTCAGTACCTGCCAGCTTTCTAGGACAGTAAGACCCAAGTCTGTAAAATGCAGGATCTGAACCTCCTTCTATAAAGAAGCAGGGATAAACTGTTATCCTTTTTGCAGCATGGCTTGTTTGGAGGAAGAAGCCCAAAGTAACACAAGTAGAGACATAGCCCAAAGTAACACAAGAGACATAGCATGGCCAAGTTGGTTTTATGCCGGAAATGCAACACTACAAAACTCATTAAGTGTAATTTACCACATCAAAAGACTAAAGGTAAAATAAGGACATATTCTCAATATATGCAGAAAAATCATCTGGCCAAATTCTATACAAACTCATAATTAAAAAACCAAACACTTCATAGCATACTCAAAAAAGGGAGGTCCTTCACTAGATAAGAAATGTCCATGAAAAAACTACAGCAAATCTTGGTGGCTGAATATCAGAAAAATCTCATTTAAAATCAGAAACAAGACAACGGCGGCAAAAACCAAACTGCCATTTGTAGAGGATGTAATAGGTATAAAGGAAATCCCAAAGAATATGCCCGAAAACATTTATTTAGAGTGTTTTTCAAAAGCAGGGAACAATAAACGAAAAAAATCAAGATCTCTCAGTAGGAGAGCCAGGGCAGTGGAGACGGAATTAGGAAATTCAGGTAGCTTCAATAGTACTGCTAAGGTTCTAGTTTTTTAAATTGAGCAGTGAAGTGAGAGGTATGTATTTTATTATTTCTTACAGCTTACATGTGTTACATGTATTTTTGTAATCAACAAGCATTTCACTATTTTAAATCACTTAAGCCACATGTTTAGGTACATGTGCCCAACCACGAACTTCTCTGGGGTTGGGAACAAATCTCAAGAGTCTGGCTTGCAGGAGGTGTTCTGTACATGCTTGTTACAATATTAAGTGAAAGAGGGGCCTACCAAGTAAAACAAGGGCATGAGCTGCCACAGTCTTTCCACTTGTTCTCCGTCTGTCTAGAACAGTCTGCCACCCTCTCTTCATTACCTTACACCATCCAAATCCTTTCATCCTGGCCAAGCCCTTCCCATCCATCACTTCTCCATGTTCATGCTTCTTGCTCTGGGAAATCCTTCTGTGGTCAGCTCTCCCCACCCACCCACCTGGATTAGGCACCTCCACAATCTCCCATCCCCAGCCAAGCACACACAGCTAACAGAAACCATCTCAGAGTAATATCTGGGGATCTACATTTTCAACATTTCTCGGAAATTTCTAAGTGCAAGAAAGCTGTAAGACCCCTGCTACACTAAGTTTAGAACACAGGAACAGCATCCATTTTGTTCCGTGGTAGCCTGTCTAGCAGGCAGTAGACACCATCTATCAACTGAATGAAAGAATGTATGCAGTTTACCACTTACTGTTTAGTATTTTTTGTCCTCTATTGTCACTTGCAAGGAGAAAAGTAGTGGTTGATATCAAAGAAAGGAAAAGCTATTAGGAAAAATATAAAACTGAAAAGTCGATTAATTTTTAAAACTGAACAATGCACCACCAGTAGAGAAGACTGCAGTTTGAAAACTAGCATGCTATGGGGCTCTTAAAATTGCCAGGTAATTTCTCGTGAGGTATCTATGGCCCATTCATACAGCTGAAGGCTAAATGGCGGCTCTTGTGACCTTTACCTTTTCCTAATTCACTAGAAACACCAACTGCCATTTGTGTTCAAAGCCCTTATAAAGCACATTACCCAAATTGGAAATAATCTGAATTAATATTACCTTAAAAATTCCTTTATGCTATTTAACATGTTTTCTTTATGAAAAGTAACTAGTCTATCTAAAATGTTACTATTGTTAAGTAAGTAATAAGTTTGATCCTCTTTCCTAACATGTATAGTTTAAATATTTTTGTTTCTTTCTTCTAACTCCTACTTCTAGTTGTTCCCATAATAGTCCCACAAATATTTTATACTCTGGGATTGACCATGTCCAAGGCCTTTCATATATGAAACAGGAAGCAGCTGAACCATGTTTCACAGGCTTTCGTCTACTCTCATTTAAAGAAAAACACACCGGGAACCTCTTAAAAGGATTTCTATGGAATCATCAGTTCTCGATAAAGTTCACAGGTGAGTAACGTCCTCATGCAAATACTCTGCCTTTGCTCACAGATCGATCACACTTCTATCAGACACTGTTGCCTCTGTATCCTTAACACCTGAATTGAATTGTCAGAAGAAAAAAAAAGTCTCATTTTTTTGTTGCATAATTTTATCTGAGTAATTCTGAGAAAATATCTCCCATTATTTCTTTGACTCCTGAATTTTCTAATTCTGTTCCCTGAAGATAAATTTCACTCTTTTCTATTGCCCATAAACATATTCCATTATACTTCAGAGTTAAATCGTATTTCATATATGACCTACTTCCTTCTAGTGCTTATAAAAATTGTTAATAAACTTAATTCCTTCATTAATCCATTAAATTTCATTCATTCATGAATTCGTTAAATAATGTAATGCACCCATTACATGTCAAGCAAAAGTCTGGGCACTGAGAAGTCAAAGAAGATAAAAGTCCCTGCACTCAAGCAACTAATATATTTTAGTGGAAAAAAACCCATATATTTCTTTTTCTCCATCCTTTGAGTACTTTCTTCTTTCTTATCATCCTGTCAATGTTTTCCTATAGGTAGTTCTCCAGGCTCTTGAACTACATCTATTCCAAATGTACTTTGAATGCCTCTTAATAGCTTCCTAAGGCATTTTCCTTGCCATGAATCCTAAAAGGTAATGGTACCTTCACTTCTTTATATTATGCAATTTATCATTGCCCTTTTCTTCTTGTAACACCTTTTCCTTTGCAAAATTGATCACTATGTTTAAACACCTTATTTTATACTCAATTATAAAGTTTGCTTAAAAGACAGTGTCTTGCTTTCTTATTTAAATATTCTGCTTTGAAATATTCTCATCAATTTTCTCTCCTGGGTTAAGGTTTTCTCCCAACATTAGTCTTCAGGTAGCTTTCGTTTTTGTTGAGGATACATGTATCAATCTCATGTTTCTCTATATTTCTTATCCATTAACATGCCTCTTTCAGTCCTTATTTCTTAGCAATAAAAATATCTAGTACTGACTACATGCCAAATATTGTTCTAATATGATATCTGCTCTACATGATATTGAATTTAATCCTTACAACCCTTTAGAGAGAAGTAGCATTATCCTCATTTTACAGAGGAGGAAACTAAGACACAGAGTGATGGTGTAACTTGCTAACTAAAGACAGTCACAATTTGGATATAAGTGGTCCGGCTTCCAAGTCTCTGCCTTCCCTTACCTGTTATGCTATGCTGCCTCTACAATGTAGAGGAAAAGACAACTCACCGTTTCTCATCCCATGTACCACAAGAAAGCTTTTCACTCCAAACATCTACTCTGATGTTACTGGGGGGATAATGGTTTGAATAAGCAGTCTAGTTTCCCAAAGAAATGTACACAATCTTTCCTCTATAAAACTTCATAGAAGCTGGACACAGTGGCTCACACCTGTAATCTTAGCACTTTGGTAGGCCGAGGCAGATGGATCTCTTGAGCTCAGGAATTCAAGACCAGCCAGGGCAACATGGCAAGACCCTGTCTCTACAAAAAAACAAGCCAGGCATGGTGGCAAGCACCTATAGGCCCAGCTACTCAGGAGGCTGAGGCACGAGAACAACCTGAGCCCAGAAGTACAGATTGCAGTGAGCTATGATCCCACCACTGCACTCCAGTCTCAGGGACAGAGTGAGACCTTGTCTCAAAAAAAAGAAAGAAAAAACTTCACAGAAAACACTGCCAGCCTATGGAATTCAACACACTGATACTCATTGATTTTAAGCCTGCCAAAAAAGAAACTCAACAGCTGAATATACTTACCTGTTAATCTCTCTCCTTTAGTTTGGTGTTGATCTGTTTTTAAGCTTACCATTATTTCTCCAGCATTACTTGGTTTTTCTTTTTCTTGGGGCCTACATATTATCAGGAAATTACATATAACTCTGCTTCTCCTCCAGACTATATCCTACAGAGGCCTAGGCAGGCTACACCTTGGTTTCTTCTGCCTCCCTCTCCACTGCTTCTTTTGCTTTTGAGTTGTTGCTCCTTCTCCCTTCCCCCACCCACTTCAGCAATGCTTATTAACCACCATGCCTGGACCAGGTGGCATATAAAACACTGAAAGGATGGGACAGTTGAAATAATTATCCTGTGTTACCAGCACCCCAACTCCTAGCCAAGTAATGAACAATACCCACAAAATCACTGACACTGTGGTCTTGTGGCATCTCCCTTGGTCCTTATTAATGACAGGTAAGTGGCTCCCCACTTTGTCTCTAGTAGTTCCCCCAAATCCCCATAACTCCAATTTATACCCCAAATGTGTCCCGTGATAATCTAAAGTAACTGCTGAAGCATAATATCATGGACCATTTACAGTACTAATTCTGATAGTTATCTTCTAAATAAAATGTTGTTTAAAAGATATATCTTTGTTGTGTGCAGCAATCACAGTCCGGCCAGTATTTCCCAGGTTTTTAATAAATATTTCCTTAAAAATAAATAATACTCCTAAAGCGTTCATGAATAAAAGTATTGTTTCGTTTTATTTTCGACTTAACTAAAAACCTTTTTATTCTAGTGATCTTATAATCAACACTTCCACAATAAAAATCTGTAGTTGATCTCTTACCGACTTCTTCAAGAAAACTTTTCTCAAAGTAGCCCCTTAAACTTCATTTTCTTTCTTCTTTCCCTCAGTCTCTGTTTCTCCTGCTGACCCCTTAACCATCTCAGTCTTCTTATAAGGTGTAGGATATTTGAGACCTACCAAGCTTTGCGGTAAGAGTGACACCTGTAGGCAATTAAACATTTGAGCCCCTTCCTGGCATGAAGTAAAAAAATAAGTTTAAGATCGTTTGAACCTAGGAGTATCACAACATGAAGGTGGGAACTGTAAGGATCACAGGTTCCTTAAAACACTTGCAGAACATTACTGATAATAGTATTCGCAGAACCAAACCCCAAAGTCATTTTAGTGATCTTTGTTTTGCAAAATATCGATCAATTAAAAATAAGTGGCTTTTGAGTTGAGTAATTCGAAATGTCATTGATTTATGTGGCAATGTCTCATCCCTGACATTGCCAGTCTTATTTTTGCTAGTTATTCAAATTAGATTTGATAAGTCCATCTAAAGTTTCCCTCTTCTGGAGAAAGGTGATGGTTACATAGTTCAAATTTCCCACTTTTACTGAAGAAATACCAAAACTTTCATTTCACACTTCCACAACACAACTTAGAAATTCCACCATTCATTCAACCTACAGCAGTAGGGATAAGACAAACAGGGTGTAAAGGTACAAGAGCATGTCTGCTCCAGAATCAGAAAGGCATCCCTTTACAGCCCAGTGCTGTTTCTAAGTGAACATCTACACCAACAGAAAATAATCATAGCTGGATACAAACTACTACCATTTGCAGTTGAAGAAAAATCCAACGTGCTCGTTTTTCTTCTATTTTAAGTGATATATTAACACAGTAATTTCATTTGTACACATGAAAACACACAGTAAGTAAAACACACAGTAAGTAAAACACACTGTTTTAGGGTGCTCATGGAAAGTTATGTGTTGTTTCAAAGATAAACTTCTGTCATCTGAGTATCAGATCCTCTACCAGTAATAAGTGAGATACAAGTTCCACATGAGGTATAATCAAATCCTTAGACACACATTTTTAGTTCACCTGAGTTTTCTCAGGGGTAGCAGCTTCTCTGCAATTGAGCATTTAAGCTTCAGTAATTTCTCAGTTCAGGCACTTTGTTTTTCATACCCTACTTTCTGTGTCTTTCAATTATACTTTCTATTTCCAGGATATCTGACATGATTCTCTCAGAAGAGAACAATATTTTTCTTTATAAAAAGTTATGTCAGAGAGACAGAGACTGATTTACTCTGAAGTCTCCATTCATTAGCAGTTCTGATTGCTAAAAAGGTATCCTTTTAAACAATCTGGCACTCTTTCATTTAACAAACAATAAGCACCTGCTATAGGCGAACTACTTTCCTAGGTGCTGGGATTATACATGTAAAGTGAACAAGAGTCATGCCTTCAAGGAGCAATCAGTCTAGTGGAGGAGTCAGACTCATAAATAAATAAATAAAATATGGTGTCATAAGTGCCATGTGAGAGGTTGGCCTAAATGCTAAGATACCCTCTGGAGAGGGCAACTCATTCTGTCTGCCTAAAAATGGATGTTTTATCTCAAAGACATAGGAACTTGTTCGTCAAGTATGAATAAAAGTCATCAGGTGAAAAATAAAAGGATATTCCCAGAAGAGGAAATAGCATATGCAAGGCCACGAAGTTGTAAAAGAATACAATGTGCTCAGGGCATGATGAGTCACTTGGTATGACTTTGGGTCAGTGTGCATAAGACAGACTGTTAAGAGGTCAAAAAGGGAGATTGAGCCAATAGACAAAGGAAGAGTGATTCAAACATTCTGAGTAATGTAGTGGCTACTGGAACTATATTTCTGAAAGATAATTTTGGCAGTAATTATCACTGAACAGGAGGGATAAATGATGGAAGACAGACCCATTACAAACTGGAGTTTGTACATGTGAATTAAAAATATAAAAGAATGAAAATAGTGCTAAGGCATCCTGCTACTAGCAGGTCCTAAAATAGCTGATAAACTCATACTTCTACTTCACGTTAAGTGTAGTTTTCTTTCTAATTTTGAGGCTCATAGCCTTAAAAAAAACCAATGCTTCTCAAATTCAATGGATATAGGAATCATCTGGGCATCTTTTCAAAATGCAGATTCTTATTCAGTATCTCTCGAGAAGGAGGAGAGCTGAGATTATACATTTCTAATAAGCTCCCAGGAAATGCCAATGCTATTAGCCCATGGACCAAACTTTGAGTAGCATGTCGTAATGAGTCAGTTATATTGCTGCCCTTTCTCAATAAATAACTTCACAATGAAAACTGAACACTTGAACATCACTGTTGGTTGGATGGGTGTAAGGAAGCATGTATGTTTGTTGTCTAATACTACTTAAGAAGTGATATGACACACTGGCTAAGCATTTGCAATGAATGAAAACAGACTATGGTCACCTCTCATAGCAGGTATAGTGCCCTCAATGCCAGAGTATCCATCTTGTAAACCAAAGTTGGCAATAGTTGTCATTTAAAATCTCTAATTGGTTCTGGTAATCATATCAAAGTTCATTTTAGATTTATGTGGCCATTTCTGATAGAAATAAAAAGTATGGGCCAGGCGCCATTGCTCATGCCTGTAATCCTTGCACTTTGGGAGGCCGAGGCAAGTGGATCATGAGGTCAGGAGTTCAAGACCAGCCTGGTCAAGATGGTGAAACACCATCTCTACTAAAAATACAAAAACTAGCCCGACCTGGTGGCGGGTGCCTATAATCCCAGCTAGTCGGGAGGCTGAGATAGGGAGAATCACTTGAACCCAACCTGGGCGACAGAGCAAGGCTGTGTCTCAAAGAAAACAAAGTAGCTGAAAGTATATGTTCCTAGAAGAGATGATCTTTAATGACTGCTACTATAGTAATGCAGTTTTAATGTTAAATGGCTTGGTTACTGCCAAGAATATATGGCATTAAACAGAAGGCCTTCATTTAGTTTATCATTTCAAATTTCATATATTGACCCTCTAACTAGAGCAGAACCATCTGTAAGGATGACATCTCTATAGTTCTCTGAAACAGTCAATATCACCTACCAGAAATGTAAAACAGGAGTAGGGCGTGAACAATATATCTTGATTCTGAATGCCTTACTTTCCTTCTAAGGGAGCAACTTTACCTGGATTTCAAGTTTTCCTTTCATCATTTTCCTGGTGCACGGTGACACAGATGGTGTGAGGTAATTTTATGCACTCCATCTAAAAGCACCAGTTCCCCTTTTCATTGACCAATCCATGCTGCTTCACACAAAGGAGACATATTGGTGATTTATCTGGTGTATTACAAATCAAGACTAAACAAAAGCAATTCATTCCAAATCAGGACCTAGCCCTGAGCTGGAGAAACTTAGATGTCCCTTGATTGTTGCAACAGCAAGCACCATTTTTCTATCTTGTTCCTCCCTTCTCCACTAAAAATAGTGGGAAAAAAATATTAAAAGAGCTGTGAAAGGGAGAAGTTGTGGATTGGCAAGCATTTTTGTCTTACGTATCATTTGATCTAAACTCCTTTAAGAAATAATGGCAGTGGAAAAAAAAACAAATCCTCTGAAAAATAGAGAGTACTAAAAAGCTATTCATTTAAGCTTGCAAAATTTTGTCCTAACCTAAAATAAATTTGCTACATTTTCATGTAATTTATTTGCAATTGAACACTTTAAGTAACATTACATGATACCAACTGCTTGCCTGAAAACTTGTGAAGTTTTGCTGGTATATAGTAATACTTTACTAAGATGTTTCAGAACATAAAAAGCAAAATCAATGCTGGAAAAAAAATGTTCTTTTTGTTCTAGGGTCTGTGTTTGGAAAATATTGCCATGTAGCATTTATGGTAACAGCTGTACGGTTAAACTTTAGGCACAAACTGAACTGCAGAGGATCTGCTGCATAAATAAAATCCCCATGGCAACTAAATGTGCTACTAGATAACAGAGAAAAAAGGATTTATGTGTTTGCTGAGCTGTCTTGCCCTAAAGGAATTCTCCAGGCAAACGCAGGCCACCTGCCACATGTTATATTAAGCTCAGCCTTCTGGACTTATTTTCAAATCCACAGCAAAAAGGTCCAACTACTTTTATTTGGAAGTTTCATTCTTCTTTATTCCCAGTCCCTCCAAAAATAAACAATTCATTTTTCAACTTCCCTGCTATATTTTGCCCTGGATACAAAAGATAATTAATGAATTTGTTTGTGCTCCTAAACATTTTGTTGATCTTACTGAAATAACAAGCATATTTACAACAAGAAAGTTGTTTTAATTTGTAGATAGAACTTGCCCATCCCATATAAGGCAGACTGTATGGAAAAAGCACAGTGGTTGATGAGGATATTTTGAAGATTACCATGAAAGAATACAACCACAAAGATAAACATTTTCTGTAAATTTATTGTGAAAAATATGTATAGTTCTTCCTGAAGGAGAATAGGGATATAAAACATTCTAGACTTTTGTTATAGTGTCATTAAATCAATTAACTTTAAAATAATTACTTAAAATGTTTCCTTTTTTCCTTTTAAGTATACTTTCCCACTTCCAATCCCCATCATAGCTAAAGATACTTGTTGATACTACTGCATATTTATATTGATGTTGATAATATTGCAATGTTATATAATATTAAAGTATTTTTGAGTATATGAAATACAATGTGATATATACTATTTGAACTGAGAGAGGGGAAAAAAAGACAAAAATTATGTGAAAGTCATTCAACATAATTCCCTACAAGAAAGGAGGGAACTAGACTGGAAATATGCTCCTCAAAACTTGAGATTTAGTTTAACTTATGTGAACATTAACCTTGATGAAATAATGAAAGAGTACTCACCTGTGAATAATTATAACTATTATCTATTCCTCAATCCTGCCTAAATTGTAGAGACAGAATACATTTAAGCTTTTACTGTGTTGGTTAATACGGAAGTGAAAGGGAAAAATGAGTCACTGACACACAAAAAGGTCAAAGATTTTGACAGTAAATAATCAATTTGCTGCTTTCATTTACTTCTGGTGACATGCATTTATTATAACAAAAATTATTTCCAGGTATTTACTAATATCAACAGAAATATCAATTATGACTTTACTAAGTAAAAGATACAAACTTCTATCAAGTAAGTTTACAATTTCAGTAAGATCTTTGTTCTGTCTCAGAAATGTATGGACTTTTACAGGTAGATTTCCACACTAGCATCTAAGGAACAAGCAAGTGTTCAGAAAGGATCTTGATTTTTGCAAAACACAAATTTGGCTATTCTGCAATACAATCAAACCTAAATCACCATAGCAAGACACACCATTAACACTGTACTCTTTGGCTTACACAGAACAACTCCTGCCATCCCAGCTAATGTAAACATTTCAGCAGCAAGGTTATTTCTCTGTCAAGAGAGAAGATACTTATTAGGAATAGCAAGTGACACCTTCAGCGGAGGCAGAGTCCTCAGGTATGCTTCCCAGCAGTCAGTTTCAGGTAAGTCTATAAGTACAGCCATAGCTCTCAAATAGAGTTGACGATGATCCCCAGTCAAATCCCCTCTAGCCATGAATCTCCCTCCTCCCCAGATTATTATATAAAAATAATGCTAAAGAGAGGTTTTTGAATGTCCCCACCATCAAGAAATGATAAATGCATGAAGTGATGGTCATGCTAAATACCCTGAATGGATGATTATACAGCATATATTTATGAAAACTCAAATTGTACCCCCATAAATATGAACAACTATAATGTGTCAAATTTTTTAAATAATGCTGTAATACTAATGGATTAGAGCGGAATGTACATAAATTATAAAGAAAGAACATGCTTTTTGTGTGATACTCTGTTACAAAGCAATGGTCTATTAAAACCTTCTAAAAATCAGTATTTATTAATACTTTGGCCACAGGTCCTACACCAAAACACCACTTTTCTTTCTGGGCATACGTTTGGACTACATGTTGCAGCTTGCCTTGAAATTGAATGTGACCATGTGACTGAGTTCCAGCAGACAGAATATGAGCAGAAGTGGTTACATGCTGCTTCTAGGTCTGGTCTATTATAAGCTTCTCCAGGTGACCCGGGTGATGAGTGGGTGGGGAGGGGATAACAGGCACCACTCAGAGTGATTCTGCCATTCTAGAAGCCTGGCACAACTTCTGTCAGTTTGGAGAAGCAGTAAATTCATGTCCACCAGTAACATTCATGTGGGAAAATTCTGAAAATGAAAAACTCTTGTGTTAAGCTATTGAAATTTTAGGGTTTGTTAAAGCAGCTAGCATTGCTATAATATAGCATAGTAATGTCTTATAAGTTATTTAATAAGAAGAAATGCATATGCAGTCTATCAATTAAATAACTTGGAAGGAGGTTAAATATATATACGTACATCTATATTTCAAAAGTAAACTTACTTAAATTTGATTCCAATTTGAATTACAACACATGCTCATCCTGAAGTTCTTGGGAAGTTATGCAAATTAGAACATACAACATTCCTAAGCAAGATTAGCTCTTGTTATAAAATGAATCAAGGGTAGCTTCGCAAAGAACAGAAAGTAGCATGTTTACTGTTTAACTTCTAAATTATCAGCTAATTATGTAGGGAGCTAGTTCAGTAAAATAGTGAGACATAATCCCTTTGTGACACAACCGGGAAACTGCTCTCACTGAGAAGAGTGGCATTTTGAGTGATTTCCTCCAAAAAGCCACTAAAAGGCACCCAAGTAGCTTACAACAGATTTTAAAGCTGACTCTTTTTTCTTTTTTTAAGAGAAATGACAATTTGGATGAGGCTCCCATCTGTGTATTGCAAATAAGGGATACAGAAACATGATTGTTGAAGTACTCGTGAGGGACCTTGGAGTCTCCTAAAATATAGAGCTCTGTTTTCTAGAAAAGACATTTTAAAGTCTATAAAATAGACGTTAATTTATAAATCAAGGATCTATCATGGAGATTTCTCCCTAGCAGTGATGTGGGCCAAATCATCAGATACATGCAGGTCACCTTCATAGAATTTTCCACATGTGTTTTTCTTATAAACCACTGTACATGGAAACCAAAGTCTCTATCAAAACAAATCCCTGATGGATTGCATATATGACCAAGATAGGGTGATGACCATCTTATAGAAAAACAATGAACAATTTTTGAAGTTATTTTTATACTTAGGTAAAACATATGGATGATTTCTATCTAAATAGTTTGCATTTCTAGGTACTTTCTTTACTCAATGTGTCTAGTTAAGATGGAATACCTTCTAGGACACACACAGTCCTTTTCATAATCACATCATTTTACCCTACCAAAGAAGTTGGTGACCCATCATAATCTCAGATTCAGATAAGATGTCTTATGACACCAGCATTATATGCTCACCTTGTGAATTTTTAAACAAACATACAGTCACACACACTGAGCAAAAGCACGACTGGGTACGTGACCTCTCTTTCTCCACGGACAAACCTCTGGGAAGACCAGCCTGAACTCACTGCACCCACCTCCTTCCTAATCCTTACTTCCTTAAACCTTTGAAACCTAGTTTCTAATCCTTCCACTGTGTTGAAACGTTTTTCTCAAAAGTCCCAAATCACCCACCAACTATCAAAGTGAACAGCCTTCTTTCGGTCCACAGTCTACAGGACCTTCCTCCAATCCCTTTCCGATATTAACCTTTTCCTTACTATGCTTAAAGCACTCAGAACAAAGACTGGCTTGCAATAAGCACTCAATAATGTTAGTGATGTTACAATTATTATTTGTTCTTGAGATTCTATTCTATCATGTCTTCCTTAGAATAGGAATCTTTTTCTTCCATCCTACTTGGTTTGTTGTGGTCATGAACTTCTCCTTCTCCCATCTTCTGAAGTCAACTTTTCCACAGTCCATATCCTCAGGATGCTTTTCATTTTTATTATACATTTTTGCATCTTTTAATTACAGCATTGTAATCTATCCATTATAATACATATAAACTCTCTAGATATTGCATATTCTATTGTTGAGACTTCTTTTATATTAGAAGCTGCTCCTTTGATTTCTTGACTTGTAAGCCTTCTTGGTTTCTCTTCAGCTACTATAAATGTCAAACTGGACCTCATCAATAAGTAGAGTTTAATGTGACCACGACATATAAGGCAAGCCCACAATATCCCTGCTCAAAACTCTCATTGCTGCAGCATTAAGTAAATGGAAGGCTCAGACAGACAGGATTGTTCTCATCTGTTGATTGCATTTATGTGCTTGCATTTCTCAATTACTGATGACTCTTATAAGAAGTACCCTTTCAGTAACCCACAAAGTTTGTCAAATACTCAAGTCTCTCATAAGGCAGTAACCTTACAACATATTAGTATCCCACAGATTCTCAGCAGCACAGCATCATTCTGCTTGAATCCATATGCATTTGGTTTTAAATGCCTTTCAGCACATGAATCCCAGCAAGCACTAGAATGATGTCATGCTGAATAACATTAATAAGTCAGGAACTAGGCTGGGCATGGTAGTTCACGCCTATAATCCCAGCACTGTGGGAGGCCAAGGGGGGTGGATCACTTGAGGCCAGGAGTTTGACACCAACCTGGCCAACATGGCAAAAACCCATCTCTACTAAAAATACAAAAATTAGCCACGTGTGGTAGCACCTGCCTGTAATCCCAGTTACTCGGGAGGCTGAGTCACAAGAATTGCGTGAACCCAGGAGGCAGAGGTTGCAGTGAGTCAAGATTGTGCCACTGCACTCCAGCCCGGCCAATAGAGCAAGACTCTGTCTCAATTTAAAAAAGAAAATTTTCCACCATGATCAAGTGGGCTTCATCCCTGGGATGCAAGGCTGGTTCAACATACGAAAATCAATAAACATAATACAGCATAGAAACAGAACCAACGACAAAAACCACATGATTATCTCAATAGATGCAGAAAAGGCCTTTGACAAAATTCAATAACCTTCATGCTAAAAACTCCCAATAAATTAGGTATTGATGGGACATATCTCAAAATAATAAGAGCTACTTATGACAAACCCACAGCCAATATCATACTGAATGGGCAAAAACTGGAAGCATTCCCTTTGAAAACTGGCACAAGACAGGGATGCCCTCTCTCACCACTCCTATTCAACATAGTGTTGGAAGTTCTGGCCAGGGCAGTCAGGCAGGAGAAGAAAATAAAGGGTATCCAATTAGGAAGAGAGGAAGTCAAATTGTCCCTGTTTGCAGATGACATGACTGTATATTTAGAAAACCCCATCGTCTCAGCCCAAAATCTCCTTAAGCTGATAAGCAACTTCAGCAGTCTCAGGATACAAAATCAATGTGCAAAAATCACAAGCAAAACTTATACACTAATAGCAGACAAACAGAGAGCCAAATCATGAGTGACTCCCATTCACAATTGCTTCAAAGAAAATAAAATACCTATGAATCCAACTTACAAGGGATGTGAAGGATCTCTTCAAGGAGAACTACAAACCACTGCTCAACAAAATAAAAGAGGACACAAACAAATGGAAGAACACTCCATGCTCGTGGATAGGAAGAATCAATATCGTGAAAAAGGCCATACTGCCCAAAGTAATTTATAGATTCAATGCCATCCCCATCAAGCTTCCAATGACTTTCTTCACAGAATTGGAAAAAACTACTTTAAAGTTCATATGGAACCAAAAAAGAGCCCACATTGCCAAGTCAATCCTAAGCCAAAAGAACAAAGCTGGAGGCATCACACTACCTGACTTCAAACTATACTACAAGGCTACAGTAACCAAAACAGCATGGTACTGGTACCAAAACAGAGATATACACCAATGGAACAGAACAGAGCCCTCAGAAATAATGCCACATATCTACAACTATCTGATCTTTGACAAACCTGACAAAAACAAGAAATGGGGAAAGGATTCCCTATTTAATAAATGGTGCTGGGAAAACTGGCTAGCCATATGGAGAAAGCTGCAACTGGATCCCTTCCTTACACCTTATACAAAAATTAATTCAAGATGGATTAAAGACTTAAATGTTAGACCTAAAACCATAAAAACCCTAGAAGAAAACCTAGGCAATACCATTCTGGACATAGGCATGGGCAAGGACTTCATGTCTAAAACATCAAAAGCAATGGCAACAAAAGCCAAAATTGACAAATGGGATCTAGTTAAACTAAAGAGCTTCTGCACAGCAAAAGAAACTATCATTAGACTGAACAGGCAACCTACAGAATGGGAGAAAATTTTTGCAATCTACTCATCTGACAAAGGGCTAATATCTAGAATCTACAAAGAACTCAAACAAATTTACAAGAAAAAAACAAACAACCCTATCAAAAAGTGGACGAAGGATATGAACAGGCACTTCTCAAAAGAAGACATTTATGCAGCCAACAGACACATGAAAAAATGCTCATCATCACTGGCCATCAGAGAAATGCAAATCAAAACCACAATGAGATACCATCTCACACCAGTTAGAATGGCCATCATTAAAAAGTCAGGGAACAACAGGTGCTGGAGAGGATGTGGAAAAATAGGAACACTTTTACACTGTTGGTGGGACTGTAAACTAGTTCAACCATTGTGGAAGTCAGTGTGGCGATTCCTGAAGGATCTAGAACTAGAAATACCATTTGACCCAGCAATCCCATTACTGGGTATATACTCAAAGGATTATAAATCATGCTGCTATAAAGACACACACACGTATGTTTATTGTGGCACTACTCACAATAGCAAAGACTTGGATCCAACCCAAATGTCCAACAATGATAGACTGGATTAAGAAAATGTGGCACATATACACCATGGAATACTCTGCAGCCATAAAAAATGATGAGTCCATGTCCTTTGTAGGGACATGGATGAAGCTGGAAACCATCATTCTCAGCAAACTATCACCAAGGGCAAAAAACCAAACACCGCATGTTCTCACTCATAGGTGGGAATTGAACAATGAGAACACATGAACACAGGAAGGGGAACGTCATACATCGGGGCCTGTCTTGGGGTGGGGGGAGGGGAGAAGGGATAGCATTAGGAGATATACCTAATGTAAATGACGAGTTAATGGGTACAGCACACCAACATGGCACATGTATACATATGTAACAAACCTGCACATTGTGCACATGTACCCTAAAACTTAAAGAATAATTTAAAAAAAAGAAAAAAAAAGAAAATTTAAGGAACTGTGCAGGTCTTCAATAATGTATTTTTTTAAATGATGCAAAGTAAATTCAAAGTAACCCATCTCTTTTATTTTGGGAAACCTGCACATTAATAATGGAATATTAAGGCAACAATGGAATAGAGTTCCTGGGGATATAAATTATAAAGTGAGTTGCTTTGCTTTGTGAATTACTGTAGCAAATTTAATCCAAGATGATAATAGGGCTATTTTTTAAATAATTCCAGCTTCTTCTCTGTAAAAGCCTGGATTCTTATAAAGCAACTGTGCCAGTTATTAAGCTATTGTTATCAGCCTCAAAATCACCGTTCTAAGCTCTACCCTAGATGCTGGGGCTGAGACTTGGCCAACTGCCTCTGGGCCCAGTGAGCAGCTCCCTGTTAGGCTCTGCTGTAGGGGGACACTCAGGGAGACTGCATGGCTGGCAGGAAGAAGGGCCTTGCTCCCTCTGGGCTTTCTGCCTGGCTCAGTGAGTATCACCCCAGCAGTTTCTATTCCCCAACAGTGGCAGAGCCTTCCAAAGGCAGCAGCTAAATTCACTTTGCAGTTTTTCCAGCACTTGCAGGATCAGCCTCATCCCTCTCCTCTTCAGAGACAAACTGGCCCAAGTCCCTCTTCAGAGGTCTGAGGTTCAGCCTCACAGGGGTCTCTCCTCTCCATCCCTCAGTTTTAGCTCCCTCCACCCCAACCTCTCTCTTGTTTCATGCAGTCCTGAAGGCAGTGCCTGCTTCCGACAACTGCTATGTCAGCAGTCTCATTTTACCCTTTCAGTTACTATTAATAGTTTACAACATAAAACCTAGTTAGCAATTCTTTATATTAAATTCTCCGGGTTCAAGTAGCTGTTGTGGTTCCTGCCCCCTGACTGAACCTAGAGATACAGAAATGCGCATTTGGTTTCAAATGCCTTTCAACATATGAATCCCAGGAAGTAGTAAAGAAAAATGTTGTGCTGAATAGTATTAAAAAGTTAGGAACTGTGCAGGTCTTCAATAATGTATTTTTTAATGATGCAAAGTAAATTCAAACTTTGCACATCCCATTTAAGCTTGCATTTCCCAAAGTATATTCTAATGATTATTAGTACTATAAGGTACCCTTAAAAAATTGAAAAGGTTTTTTTGTGTTCAAAAAGTTAGTAAAACAGCGTATCACAGCCCTCTCACAGACTACTACTGTGAAAATTCAGCAATGAGAAAATTAAATGCTTTAAGAAGTCCTACTATAAAAACTGTTTAACCAATGTTTTCTAAACTTACTTCAGCCTGGAAACCTTCTTTTAAATAACTTTTTAATACTGTGGAACTTGAGTTCAGTAGATTACTCTTTGGAAAATGGTTACTCATTGCATATTAAATTTAAAACCCTGTCAAATCATTTTATACAGGCAGATCATAAAAGATCAGTCATAGGTAAACATGTACAGTCTAAATATTAAGAATATTTAATATCTCAAGTATTCAAATAATAACATTTATTAAATAAATTGAATGTTAAGTGATTAGGGTCTTAAAATCATTTCTGTTAAACAGAATTTGTCACTCAACGTAATATGTTGTAAATATATCAGCAAAATACTATTACAGAGAGCCCTTGGCCAGGACACAGAAATAGCCTTCGTATAAGGAACTGGTGTTAGAGTTGTACTTAAATGGTCATCTACTTGTATTTATAAATATTAAAATTGACATCCACCTATAGTCCCAGCTACTCAGGAGGCTGAGGTGGGAGGATCGTTTAAGCCCAGGAGGCAGAGTTTGCAGTGAAGTGCACTCCAGCCTGGGAGTCAGAGAGAGACCTTGTCACAAAAAAAAAAAAATGACATGCAAATTACAGATAAGAGGTAATGTGTATAAGGCTGTATACATGTAAAAATGAAAAATATAAACAGCATTTCTAAACAATGCTAAAGTCCATTCCAGTTTAATCTGTGCTCAATAAGGTATCTGAGACAAAATCAACTTTATCATTATACTCTCACCACAAGAAGCCCCAAATTGCTCAAACATATAAACAAACATGCAGGACTGAATATATACTAGAAAAATTACATTAATTTTGCAATATCAAATGCAGTATTTTACCGAAGATGTAAACTACACTTGAGTCAGTATTTCCCAGTATGTTAATACTTGGATATACTGCAGATTTCATTCTATGAAATGTAATCCCCAGAGAATAAAAATATAAAACAGGATTTTCGAGAATATCTGCTAGGTGGTAGGCATTGAGCTAGGGTTATACACATAATATAAATTTTTGTCAAAACAAAAAACCAAAATGAACCAAAAAAACCTGTATGCTTAGTAGTATCAGCCCCATTTTACAGGTGAGAAAACTGAGGTTCAAAGATTTAAAAGTATTCCTCTAATTACACAATTTCTATTGGCTGGAATCAGAATTTGACACTGTATTCTAACCTCATGCTCAGTTTAGAAAGTACCCCTTCTGTGACACAATCCTGAATTCACATGGATCTTTGAAATGGCAAATGATTGTGGTAATATAGAGATGTTCCACTATATTTCAAAATTGTTTCAGGCAACATGTTTCTTTATTATTACTAGGAATAGTTTATTGGACTTTGCAATAAATCAAATCAGGACTGTAAAGAAAACAAGATAAAACAAAATCTTCTTCACAAACACATAAAAAACAGTATAAGTTTTACTCTAACTTGATCTTTGTTAGATGCGATCACATAAAATACTCCACCAATAGATATGACAAATGCACTTTATATTTCAATGTGTCAAACCATTTCAATGCTCTGAAACTATGTTGAAGCTGGCAGGCAAGCAGACTATATTAAATTTTTCTCTGGAATCGACTTCAGTTCTAGACTGAATTATTGGAATTTTAGTGACCCTAAAAAAGGCTGTCAGAAATGATATTCAACACAGAGTTTTCAAATCTAATGCTCTATTACACATACTTCACATAAAATAATATAGTTTCAATATAAACAAACCAGTCAAAAACAACATTCTATTTGTTCTTGTAATTTTGTACACATTTTGATATTGATTTGTCACAGCAGTTTCTAAAATGCCTTTGCTTCTTAAGAGAAAACTCACAGCATCTATTTCATAATTCAATAGTTCATTTGGATATGATACAGTCATAATGCTTGCCTAAAATGGACTTTTTGTTATTTGCCAGTAATCCCAGCACGTTGGGAGGCCAAGGCAGGCGGATTATGAGGTCAAGAGTTCAGGACCAGCCTGGCCAACACAGTGAAACCTCATTTCTACTAAAAATACAAAAATTAGCCAGGTGTGGTGGTGGGCACCTGTAGTCCCAGCTACTTGGGAGGCTGAGGCAGGAGAATCGCTTGAACTTGGGATGCGGAGGTTGCAGTGAGCCAAGATTACGCCGCTGCCCTCCAGCCTAGGCAACAGAGCGAGACTCCATCTCAAAAAAAAAAAAAAAAAAAATCAGAACAATAAATAGATGGCTAATAGCTATTAGCAGGCCTGGATTTCTCAGTTCTACTTTTTTGCTTTTTTGCACATAGAACAGAATTATCTCAAGTGATTTTCAGTAACACAAAACTAGTAAGACTGGGAATCCAATCAGTGAGTAGGGAGATGGCTTGTCACCCTTCTCTAGTTCTGCGAGGAGCACAGTCCTCTTTCATTGCACGTAAGTTTTAAAAACAACAACTTACAAAGCAATTCACTCCTGAATTTATTCTATTTTTTCAAAGAATTAAAAGCACATTGTGTATGAATCTATGTTATCACCATTGTTTCCACTGCTTACTGTTTAACACAATACCAGTACCATGTTCCTAGCAAACAACATTAAATCTCAATAAGTGTCAATATAAGAGAATTAGAGAATAAAATGGGAAGCCAATTAGCTAACCCATAAACTTGTCCTTTTAAACTTCTATCATTTTATAGAAAATATGTTTTTTCTCATTGCAGCACATATTTAAAGGCATAAAATCAACCCTGGTGCCCATCAATGGTGGACTGTATAAAGAAAATGTGGTACATATACACCATGGAATACTACACAGCCATAAAATAGAATAAAATTGTGTCTTTTGCTGCAACATGAATGCAGCTAGAAGCCAATATCCTAGGCAAACTAAAGCAGACACAGAAAACCAAATACTGCATATTCTCATTTATCAGTGGGAGCTAAACATTGGGTATACGTGGACATAAAGATGGGAACAACAGCCACTGAGAACTACTAGACAGGGGAGACAGGAAGAGGGTAAGGGTTGAAAAACTGCCTGTTGAGTACTATGCTCACTACCCTACCTGGGTGACGAATTCATTTGTACTCTAAACCTCAGCATCATGCAATATACCTTTGTGACAAAACTTGCACATGTACTCCCTGATTCTAAAATAAAAATTAGGGGAAAAAAGAAAATATATTTTTTTACACAGCATAAAGCCCCAAAGATCAGACTCAATCTTTGGATTACCTAGCCCTGTGATACCAAGAAAGAAGTCACAAGAACCCAGGGTAGAGAGTTCAGCTCAAGAGAAGGGTCTGGTTAAATGCACAACTGCATCCTGGTAAATAGGGAGCATCTACCCAGCAGCCTTTATTCTGACCAGAAGACACAGAAAAAGTGACAATACAACAGCCAGTGACACTCACAGGGAAGCAATAGCCCATGGTCCCCCAACCCACTCCTAAAAGTAAATGCAAGTACAAACAAACCAACGCATGCACACACACACCTATTTTCAGATGTGTCACTGTAAGATATTCATTATATTCATAGTGTTAAGGGAGAAAGCCCCTCTGTCTAGCAGCATTCAGAATTGAAACACTAGGAAATCATGTGGTGTTCTTGGTTCTATCCTAATTTATAGTATGAACCAAGACAAGTTGTTTAGACTTCCTGTGCATCAGTTCTGCGGGAAGTAGATCATTAATATCTGCCTCTTCAAATTATGTTCTGGAAATAAAGTGATCTTTTCAAATTACAGATTATTGTTTCTCATTAGCTTGTACTTAAAGATAACAGCTTTTCTACTCATTTAAGAGCAGGTCTCCAGTGGAAGACTAAGGTGGTCTTATTCACAAATTTCAAAAGATTCAACTGATTAGTCAACCACTTTGGTGGGATAACGATTTGCTTCTCCTTTAATTCATCAATTTATTCTGATTCACAAAAAATTTTGATAGCAATTTTGAAAATTTTACTCTAGTCCAGTTTAGGATCAGCTTGACTCACAAACCTGGGATAAACTCAAACTGAATTAAAACAATGGAGAAGGTGGCATTTAATAGCAGGTTAAGTGGAAACAAAGACATCTTTTGAATTGCTGCTATTATATTTGGGACAATACTGATAGTCAATCCATAAACTAGAGGTAAGAACATACTTCTTTTCTTCTCAAAATAATGTCCATCAGCTTTAGAAATTAAAATTAGTTTATCTTACAAAATAATTTCCAAAATTTTGCAAAAAGGAAGGAAAAGTCTATCTTGGATGAATTTGTGGTTTATTAGCATAAAGAAACATATTCCTAAGAATTTGGAGCTTTGATCACAGCAAGGACATAAGGAGGTCATTCAGTCTAGGCCTTCCTATTTCTAAGAAGCACTGCACTTACAGAAAGCTGGTATTCACGTTTGGTTGAGTTTGTTTCATGTAACTATTCCAAAATCACAGTCAAAAGAGTCAATACATCTTTGATATCCAAGCTTCTAGGGAAGAAGCAACAGACATTTCTCCTCATCTAAGCTTCAGTCTTTTAAATAACTCCTGTGGGAATAATCCTGAAAGACATCAGCCATGTCAACCTATCAATCTTATCCATGTCATTACCGGATATTTTTTAACTAAGATTTTTGTTTTTGTTGTTTCAGGAGCATAGTTTTGATCTTTTTTTTTTCCTAAATAATGATATATGTTCGATATGTATGCCTGAATTATGAACACAACACCAAATTGTTGCAACTAGCACTAATTTGGGACTGATTAACATTAGCTATTGCCTGGTCCTGTAACACATCTGCATATTTATCTAATGTTGCATGACTCAAGGAGTAGTTTTTGCTGTGCTTTAGTAGCCCATGTAATCTAATTTAAAGATTTAGTTAAAACTAGGTAGAGATAACAAATAAGTAGCTGGATAGACAGTTTGAAACTCGGAGGTAGGTTGAGAACTGAAAATGATGCTTTGAAGTCATAAATGTAAACTTACAGAAAAAAAAAAAGCAGAAAAGCAGAAAATCCAGATCATAGGAGCAGCCACCATCATAGTAGTTCTTGCTCTATCTCTTACTACATTTATCTTAGTCATCTTTAAAATGGAGTTTTCTCATCTTTAAAATGGAGTGAATGGGTCATACTTCAGGCTTTTTGAAGATAAAGTTTAATGCTCCTTGGAAGAAATATGACAGAGCAAAGCATCACTTGGTTATATGTTTAATGTGATCATTGCATAAATAACTACAAATTTGAATCTCAGCATTTAACAAACATGACTATAATCCAATTTATGTGATGTATGTTTGGTGATTTTTAACCTTTACATCTTTTATACAAACACGTGGATTACTGGAAGCAAATATATATACACACTTCTCCAAGATACAGTAGATGCTTTCCCACATCATGAACCCTCTCCTAGATAGATTCCAAAATTCCTATGTTGGCTAGTAAAACCTTCCTTACACATCAGCAACAAACGCAACCCCCATTATCAATGCTGACATGCTTAGTGAATAGCTGCTTCTTCATAAACTGAACTGTGTCTGGAAAGTCAAACAAACCAAACATGAAAATGGGCACCATATTTTTTTAAATCCATTCTAAATGCAGAACATACTCAATTGTCTGATAAATTGGTTAAAATTGGTGCCACTAGAATTGAGTCACTGAAGAGTTTATTTCTGTCACTATATTAACTGTGTGATGTAGCAATTGCACCTAATGAACTTAATGTGGCTTATGACTATGCACTGCTTCCTCTCAGAAACAAAATCTAAATGTTCCCATGTTTGGCCAACTGGCATCCAACACTACGTCAGCACAGGCACACAAGCCATTAATGTTCCATTTTGGCCTCTGGCTAATACAGTTTTATTTCACATGTTCTCTAAATGTAAGATGTTTGCACTAAAATGCTCAGTAGTTTTTAAAAATAAAAAGCCACAGAAGAAATTTGTCGTTTCTTTTTGACGAGTTCACTATATATAAAATTTCTACAACTCACTACAGTGTAGTTGAAGAGGATTCTCAGAATTAATCACGAATGTAGTAACTTATGGAATTTTACCCACATGAACTGAAATGAAATCATCCTTTGAAATGGAGCATGAAAAGAAAATAAGAACAAGACTTTTAAAAATCATGACAACCCTTCAATAAATTTGTGGAATGGTACTAAAGCCATACTGCAATGCTCAACTCTACTTTATACTCAAGGACCTTGTTATAAGTGAGGCTGTTAGAACAAGGTCCTTCTGTTATTTACAGAAATGAACTCACCACACAGGGAGATGCAATAGTCTACATTATAGTGAGTCTGCAATGTAGCTGATACCCATACAGATTTTTTTTACAGCATTCTGTAGTTCTGCCTTTCTCCTTTCATGTTCCCTATTGAAGCCAGATGCCATAAGCTTTTAGGGACAAACATGAGCTCTTTTTGTCAACAGCATATTTAGGATTCTAGAAGTTGTATTTTTCCCCCTTTTCCTTTAATGGTATATCCCTTCCTCCTTTCTGCCACACATGAGCTACCTGCCCCATGCTGTTCTTGCTGCAGCTCTACCCTCACTGAACTCAAAAGGCATGGCCTCTCTTAAAAGAAGCCTAAATCTTATCATTCATATTCCTCCTCTCTGGAAAACACAATCTCCAGACAAAGTCATCCTGTCCTTCTGCACACATATGCTTTAGCTAATCTCTAGGTGAAGCTGTTCCAACTCCCTTCATTATTACCCAATCACTCTCAACACAGCCAAAGTGCTGCTCCTCTATGACTGAGTAGCACCGACCTCAAAATAAAACTTGAAAGTCTAAAGCTGAGGCAATTAAAATTTCACGGTGCAAATAAATCTTGCCAACTGCTCTTTGGCAATATCTTCAAGGATGCTATTTTCTACAACTGGATCATTGCTATAAATGGTACTTAGGACCTTTAACCCCAAGGACACCAAAGCTTGTAAAAGCCTAAATATGTAGAATAAATTCAGCTCAGCAATAACACCACTTAAGTAAGCCAGAAATAATATACAGAACAGCACATGAAGGTTGATAGTAAGTCTACATGATGCAATGGCAGAGCTGCCATGTCCACTGACTTTCAGGTGAGCTCTTGACACAGACAAGAGGGTGAGGACAGTGGGCTCTGAGACCACCAAAGCTCTTGGGAAAGTAGAAGGGTCAGGGGTTCTACTGACTATGGCCGGTCCCCAGGTGGGAACATCTATTTGTCATGAAAGTCTGGTTTGGAGGACCACTGAACCAGGGCATGCAGATGTCACACCATATTCCCAATACCTTACCTGAATTTTCATTCACAAAACACATTCCTCATAAGTTTTTGGTATGTATACTTTTCTTTTAACTTAAATTCCTTATAAACTTACCACTACTGACCACAATCTTTAGTAGAAAACCATGCCCATCTGCAAATAAAGGAACCAGACACTTACTAAACGCCTGCAGACTGCTATATTGTAAAGTAATAATTTTCCATGCAAAAAAACCCTTGTGTTACCACAAATAAAAAAGTTGAGAACTTAAGCAGTTACCTTAGTAAACAAGATTTTTGAGGCAGAACCAGAAACTTCTAAATAATTAAGGTAATTTTGTTTTGATTTAAATTGGAGCCTATCTTAGAAAAATCTGTAAAGTGCATGACAACTGCTGTCTTCAGCAGCCACCTGTCTGCATAGTCAGTGTCTTCCTTCCCCTCTTCCTACTTCCATTCCCATTCCTAGCTATGCTGGCAATAGCAGCTTCATTATATGCCTGCATCCTTCCTATTTCGCTACTCAGGGGTCTCATGATGTTGTCTTAACTCTCTTATTCCTAGGTGGCACTCCAATAAAAATAATACAAACAGCTAACATTTATTGGGCACTTACTATATGTCAGGTACTTCATATGATTATTTACTTAGTCCTGTAAGCAGCTCTATATGAATGAGTTACTATTTTCATCTACCTCTAACAGATGAAGAAGCCAAGGTTCCAAACAGTAAGCAAGGATCTCACAGCCACACAACTAACAAAAGAGCCATGATTTGAACCCAGTTGTTCTATGAGTCAGAAGTCTTAATCACTGTGGATATGGTACTGTGTGGCAAGGCAGTTTTCTCCTAGGCTTCCCCCTTTCTCCCTAGTTTTTCTACTCAAAATCAGTCCTTACTTGTGTACTCTGTTCTATCCCTAGCTAATTTTTGCCTACTGTCACAATGGGAACCAACCTCATAAACACATCCACAATGAAGTCCCAATGGCAGGTGACCATATGAAGAATGAATTGTGGGAGAGGGCAAGACTGGAGAAGGGAAAACAAGAGGTTGATTCAGGCAAGAGACGATGCTGGCCTAAGCTGGCATGGTAGTGGGGACAGAGGTCTGTGTAGGTCTGAGAAGTACTCAGGAGGTAGTATCACCAAGGTATATTGCCTGACACAGTATGGGTATGAGAGAAAATGGTGGGGGACAGGAGTTACGAGAATGATGCCTCAGTTTATGGCTTGTAAAACTGGGTGAATAATGCTGGCCAAATACTGAAATAGAAGATAGGGAAGAAAAAACAGGTTTTAGCAGGGAGCTCAAGAGTTCAGCTTAGGAATGGAGGTCGTGGTGATTGCTGGATCTTCATGTACAACAGGATATTGGATGAGTACCTATGAAAGTCAGGAGAGAGATCTGCGGGCAGTGACATAAATTAGGGCATATTAAGCATAATAATGTAAGCTTAGGAATGAATGGTGTTGGCTCAGATCCCACAAATGTAACTCTGGCCCTAATTTTAGACACTTCTTCCACTAAGAGGGTCAACAGACTCCACTGCCAACATGCTTTCTCTACCTGATCAGGGTATCATTCATCTTCCTCTAAGGAGGCAATTACTTTAGGAATATAATTTCTAACAGTACACACAGGTTTAAAGATACAATTTTTAAAACCTTTTTAAAAACTTTTCCAATCACTACATGTACAATCAGCAAACCTGTGCCACCCTTTTCTAGTCAGGGTTTACTACAAGTTATTGTTGTTCATATGTTGCCATCTGAACATATCCTTTGTTTATAATACACCTGCACTCTTTTTTCCCCTAAATTATATATTTTTTAAAGATAAGGATTTGTAACTTCCCTTCTTAAATAATATCTGCTAAGAGTCCCAGTAACAACTAGGCATAACTTTTTAAAATTAAAGGGCATTTTTAAATAAAGGAAGAGACTGGAAAAGGTTTAAATTGGCAAACACTCAGAAATGCTCAAGTATTAGATACTGAGATGTATGTCAGTGTGTGTGCAGGTGTGTGTGTGGGGGGGGGCGGGCGGTGATGGCATATCTGGGGAAATCCACCTAGGGTCTACCTATTTCACAAAGAACTAGTCCCATCCTTTTGAACACTCTCGAACTAGGAACACAGCATTACAATTTATTACCTTACTGATGACCCTTCAAATGTAATAAAGGATCCAGTAAATCAGAATAATTGATAATTCAAGGTCATTTGAAGTTCAGCCTCACATTATAGAATAATGGGAAAAAAACATATTCAGGTAAACATTTACCTTCAAACATAATAGTATATTTCCTCTCTTTGGAAGTAGCCATTTATAAGCAATAGCAGAAATACAATGTAACCAGAGGCCAGAATTTCAGGCTAATATTCTAGTGTAATTAAAAATAATTCCCACATTTATTAAAACTGACCTAATTGCTCATACTGTAAAACATAGATCAGGGAACAATATGCACTAAAAATAACTTATGTTTCAGAACTTTCACTAATTCAGATTGACATATCTTCCAGGTAACTCATACTAGTGAAGTTTTCCTTTAAGTTAAATATGCAAATTAAATAGCGTTGTATAATTATCTTTCTCAATTGATACTGAAAGAGAAAAATAGGTAACAGTTTCCCAAAAGTTATATTTTACCCCTTGTAATATAAATGTAGCTACAAACGTCTAAGTAGTCTTTTCTATTATGAATGAAGCAATAGATCCTATTATGTATCAAGTACCTTAAAAAATGATGACTATAGATATCAGTTATCCCCATAGCTCAGAATGCTTCTTTTCTGCAAGTAAAATTAACTCTTAGCAGTAAACTCATCATGACAAAAGTTTTTCAAAAAGTGGTTCAATTAATGGGTCAGAGAAGAACTCTTTCTATCCAAACTTTGTATCTTAAAATTCAGCACAAGAAAAACCTACCTTCCCATTAGCTACAATTCAGAATGTTTAAAATTGCCCAATCAGAAGTGACCTAGATAGAGGTTGCTTATAAACAAAGTCATCCCTTTCTTAACTCAGAAAACACTCTTGCAGCCCTGACCACATCAGACATTTCACAAGGACAAAGAAGTGACTTAAACCAGTTCTGTAATTTGTAGGGCTACATATAGTTGCCTTGAAATATTTAAAAATTCTTAGTAAATTACTCATAAACCAAGACTTGTTCATTGTTTTTCTATAAAGGACAACAAAATAAAGGAAAACTTAAATTTTAGAAATCTAACCATTTCTTTAGTGGATTATTTCTCACCTTATTGTTTCAATTTGGACACCAGTGTTTGCAAATACAAGAATCTGAGAATATAAACCAGGTAAAGGTGTGGCCACTGCTAGTCCTTTCTCTCCCATTTATTAAAATGGTATAAAACTAGCTATTCTTAATGAGATAGGTATATATATAAGTATATAATTTCTAAATATCAGATCCTTTGCATTTTGTTTTTTCCCTACAATAGACTCCCAACTATCCCTTGGATTAGTTTTCTGAACAGCTTATATAACTTTATACATCTTTGGACTATACTTTGTCCTCTTCAAGTATATTTCTTGAGCTAATTATAATGTTTAGTTATTTAATATCGAGTAATTCCTTTTAGAGAAGAGTTTACCTTATACAAAGCGTGTTCAAACTCTATCACCATTTCCTAGTGCCATTTCTTTCATTCAAACTACGTTTTTTTCCTTTATTACATTGAATGTAGAATTTTAAAGCAAGGCTTCTGAAACTAAGATTCATAGAGTCCATGGAATGGATCCTCTAGTCCTTGAGCCTCCTGAAATACATGCAGAATTTTGTAAGCATGTATGAATATGCAAAGATGGTACCATAGTATTAAGATGTCCATGGCTTTCATGAGATTTTTTTAATCTGTGTCCTCAAATTTAGTATCAAATGTATGATGGTACTAAAACACTGATTATAATCTTTATACTGGCACCTTTGCTAAAGCTGAGCAGTCACAGGAGAGCCAAGTAGTAGTGGTGCCCATGCTGCCTGCTCAGAAATGAGTGGATTGTCCAGAGCTTTCCTCGGGAAACTGCTATTGTTCTATGTACAACTTGAGGATCTGGGCTGAGTTAGATCTGACCTTCGCTGCTGGGGCTTTGTGTGACTTGGAAAAAAGCTGCAAGGTTCTTTCTCTGGATAGACTCAGCTCCACGGACACAAGGATTGGCTACTGGAACATAGACTAAGTTTCCATTTCCAAAAGCCCCCTCAGTTGAGCACCTTTGTGAAGCACTCAAACTGCACAACTGGTCTTGGTCTCAGGCAATTTAAAGAATGAATCAAAACTTCAGTTAACACCAGTTTCGTATCCCACCACTCTTAAGGAAAAGGGGAGATCACTGAAATTTATATGGCTTCACTGATTTATTTCTAAATTAGTCTCATTTGAGAGTCAACTTGAGTATACCAAGTTACATAAAATATGAAAAGTCTAGTTTGATACACTAGTTATACTTTCCTGCTTTTTTTCTGTTTAAGAATTGCTTTTGTTCAGATTGTATAGACCTGAACTTTGGTAGCATTCTTAGATAAGCTTAAAACAGTAATTACAAGTAGAGTCTTGAAATTAGTTAGAACTTTGCTAGAATCCATGTTTGCCCACTTTACTAGCTGTGTGACTTCTTTGGGCCTCAGTTTCCTAAAAATGTCATTTTGAGTATTGAAATACATTACTAGGCAAAGTGCCCAAGACAGTACTAGCCTAGCAATAAGTAGGTAATCAACATATGGTATTCACCATCATCATCATCATTGTTGTCATCATCATCTTTGAATCAGTTAAATGCCTACCATTTATAATTAGACTCTCTACAATCCTATGCTAAATCTGAAAAAAATTCTATAAAATACTAAAATTAAAATTTGTATTGGGGGCACACATATGATAACCTAAGTTATGATAGGGCATAACTACAGTGCTGTGGGAAAAAGATAATGCCAACTCAGCCACTGGAGCTGGATTATTTAGATATCCATAGAGCCCTCAATCTCATGCCATACACAAAATTAATTCTAGATGGAATGCAGATCTAAAGGGTTTTAAAAGAAAATACGTGTAAACATCTTCATGATGCTAGAATAGACAATAACTTCTTAAATAGGACACAAATTTCTAAATAGTAAAATATATATAAATTGCACTATATTAAAGTTAAGAGGGTTTTTTTTCTCTACAGATACAATTAAATGAGTGAAATGGAAAAATATGAGGAAAGGGAGATTATATTCATATCTCAAAAGTATAAAAAGATCTGTATCTAAAATATTTGAAGAACTGTTAAGTCAAGAAAGCAGATAATAACTCAGTAGAAAAAAATTACATGAAAAGGTGCTTCACAAAACTAACACTAAGTGGCTCATAAACATTTGAAAATGTTTTCAACCTCACTGGTCATTAGGATATTACAAATTAAAAGCATATTGCAATACACATCCACCAGAATGGCTAAAAATGAAAGACAGAAAACAGATGTTGGCAAAGATACAGAGTTACTGGAATTCTCATATATTGTTGATTGGTACAACCACTTTGGAAAATTGGCATTATCTACAAAAGATAATCATATGCATATCCTAGGACTGAGCAAATTACACATCTACATATATAACCAGCAGAAATGAGTACATGTTACCAAAGAGACATGTACAACAATGTTCATATCTACACTATTGGGAATGCCCAAATGTTCACCAATAATAAGACATATTAGCTGTGGTATATTCTCAAAATGAAACACTATGCAGTGATGAGACTGAACAAACAACAATATACACACAGCTAAATCTTACAATGTCGAGCAAAACAAAAGTCAAACATAAATGATTACATATGATATGATTCTATTATAGGAAGTTCAAGAGTAGATAAAACTAATTTATCTGTGTTCAGAGACAGAATTACTCTTTTTTTATCAATTTTTTTGTAGAGAAGATGTCTTACCATGTTGCACAGGCTAGTCTCAAATTCCTGGGCTCAGGCGATCCTCCTGCATTGGCCTCTCAAAGTGCTGGGACTACAGGCATGAACCACTGCACCTGGCCCAGAATTACTCTTAAAATGGGGGGAAAAATTGCACAAAGAGTGGCAATAAGAATGTCTTCCATGGTACTGGTGTTGTTTTATTCCTTGATTAAAGTGCTGGCTATAGGCAGGCATTACATTTTTATTTCAAACTGTCAGAAAAGTAGTTAACATAAGTAGTGGGACATTAAACAATTGACAGCAGAGTTTCAGATGACTAAAATGACATTAAGTAGTGAATCAAACATTAAGATAACAAGTAGAAGAGCCAAATGTAGAGAAACCGCTGAGGAGATTTCCAGAGTCATGAATGACCATCATCGAAGGTTACTGTAACATTCTGCAGCCATACATACTTGCAGAAACGGAAAGAATTCTTCATCTCAGAAACTGCTAATTTTAAGATTGCCAGACTACGGATATGAGCTCATGATAACTAGAAGCAAAATAATTTAATCATAGAAACACACATTGCATATTTAGTTCAATTTTATTACTCCCCATAAAAGGAAATTGAGGCACAGAGAGACTAAGTGACTTGTACAAGGTCACAAATTTGACTAATGACAAACCCTGAGTTAACAGTCCAATACTAAACCTGTTCCCAATTCTCTCTAAACTCATTGCTTCTCTTTAGTGTCCAAAAAATAGCTTTGTTTTTGAAACTAAATTGGCTTAGATAAACTATGATTTGCATATTACATCAATCAAGTCTTTGAACATTTAACAAAAAAGGGAAGTAAACTGGAAGCATGAAATACACCTAAGAACTAAGAATTGGCCATGAAGTACTTTCTAGTACTTTCTAGCTGAGCTATTCAACTTTTTACACAGTTCAATTAGCAATGGCAGAAACAGGGCAGATTTTGAGAGAAGAACTGGTTGAGAAGTTTTTAAAAAGATAACACCAATATTTCCAGGGGAAATCGTTCCCTACTAATAAAGCATATTGGCATAGAAATGTATGAAATCTTCCTAAACTTAACGATATTAGATTAGAAAGGGAAAGGTGAAAGTTTCCCTACTGTCAGAAACTCAGAACAAACCACTGTTGTCCATGTATCCATGTACACTAGATTAACAAAATTAAGCTGGAATCACCTTCACACAAAAAACAGAATGACCGGCCGGGCGTGGTGGCTCACGCCTGTAATCCCAGCACTTTGGGAGGCCGAGGCGGGCGGATCAGGAGGTCAGGAGATCATAGACTATCCTGGCAAACACGGTGAAACCCCGTCTCTACTAAAAAAAAAATACAAAAAATTACCCGGGCGCTGTGGTGGGCGCCTGTAGTCCCAGCTACTCGGGAGGCTGAGGCAGGAGAATGGTGTGAACCCGGGAGGCGGAGCTTGCAGTGAGCCAAGATCGCGCCACTGCACTCCAGCCTGGGTGACACAGCGAGACTCCGTCTCTAAAACAACAACAACAACAACAACAACAAAAGAGAATGACCATGCCTTTGTGTAAGGCTTTATTTGCTTTAGGACTTGATATCATACTAACATCCGGACTTTCTGTTGTTTTTCTTCTGGACAAAACACCTTTTCACCAAGAATACCATGAAGTACAGGATTTATTGCCATAATGAAGTTCTTTCAGATCTCTGTTTTCTCTGCAGAGGACAGGAGAAAAGGCGTTCATCTCACCAGGCAGCTTATTAGGATTAGCACTGAATAAGACACCACAGAATGTCAGGCCTATCAGTTACTAAACATGCATCATACAAACTTTGTCTTTGCGAGAACCTCTGCTCTGCATTTGTCATCCACCTGAATAATTAACAAGTACATGCTGCCTGCCAGCAGCTTAGGGAATTAATTTCCCCAGATTAAATGTAGATCACGTCCACAAAAACTCAGACCACACACACTCATTGCACTCCTACCTTTCAACCACAAAAGGTAAAAGAACACACTGCACAGCCTCCAATTTTATAATGATTTAAAACTCGAGGACTGTAAAGTCAGACTAGCAATATTTTTAAATGTCACTTTGATGGTCATCTGGAACTCTGCTGTCACTTGTTCAATGTCCCAACATATATGTTAACTTCTTTTTGCCAACTTGAAATAAAAATGGTAATTCTACAATTCTACATAGTCACTATTTTTAAAATCTGAATAATTGTATGTTCACAGAACCATATCCATTAAATCTTTCAGAAAAACACCTGTTACACAGTGAAAACAAGATACACATGTGGTAACATGGAAGAACCAAGATTTAAAGCAAAAATCAGTTTTGGAGGCGTTCAAAATTATAATAATAGCTGCAATAAATTTGTACATTTCTAATTTCATTAGAAGCTAACAATTATGTCTGTTACTACTTCATCAGCCTGGCGTGAGGGCTCACATCTGTAATCCCAGCACTTTGGGAGGCCAAGGCAGGTGGAGCACTTCAGGTCAGAGGTTTCAGACCAGCCTGGCCAAAAAGGTGAAGCCTCATCTCTACGAAAAATACAAACATTAGCTGGGCATAATGGCAGGCACCTATAATCCCAGCTACTCGAGAGGCTGAGGCAGGAGAATACCTTGAACCCAAGAGATGGAGGTTGCAGTGAGCTGAGATCATGCCACTGCACTCCGATCTGGGCAACAGAGCGAGACTCCATCTCAAAAAAAAAAAACAAATCCTTTATCATACAATTGAGTAAGATAAAATGTGCAGCCACAAATGCAGAGGGAAGATCAGAGATTTTAAATTAAAATTATTCAATATTAAAATATTGGTTTACCATGAATAAAACAGAAGATATTTTTAAAGATAATAAATTGAATAACTAAAAGCCCGAATGCATATGTAAATTCCCATTTTCTAAACATTATTTATTGTCTGTAGAGTTGGTTATATGAAAACAGAGAATATTTAAACTTAGTTGTAAATTATCTGAATAGATGACAATAAATTGATGGTTTTCCCCCCAAAAGTGTGTTTCTAAAGGATGACTAGCGCTTTGTAAGGTGGTGGGCAATTGCTTTTTGTTTTTTGTTTTTTTTTTTATACTTTCAGTTCTAGGGTACATGTGCACAACGTGCAGGTTTGTTACATATACATACATGTGCCATGTTGGTGTGCTGCACCCATTAACTTATCATTTACATTAGGTATATCTCCTAAAGCTATCCCTCCCCGCTCCCCCACCCCACGACAGGCCCCGGTGTGTGATGTTTCCCCCTTCCTGTGTCCAAGGGTTCTCATTGTTCAATTCCCACCTATGAGTGAGAACATGTGGTGTTCTGTTTGTCTGTTATTGGTGTGTAAGAATGCTTGCGATTTTTGCACACTGATTTTGTACCCTGAGAATTTGCTGAAGTTGCTTATCAGCTTAAGGAGACTTTGGGCTGCGATGATGGGGTTTTCTAAATCTACAGTCACGTCATCTGCAAACAGGGACAATTTGACTTCCTCTTTTCCTAATTGAATACCCTTTATTTCTTTCTCCTGCCTGATTGCCCTGGCCAGAACTTCCAACACTATGTTGAATAGGAGTGGTCAGAGAGGGCATCCCTGTCTTGTGCCAGCTTTCAAAGGGAATGCTTCCAATTTTTGCCCATTCAGTATGATATTGGCTGTGGGTTTGTCATAAATAGCTCTTATTATTTTGAGATACGTCCCATCAATACCTAATTTATTGATGGTATAATAAATCAATTTTATTATGCTAAAAATAAAATTTTAGCATGAAGTGTTGTTGAATTTTGTCAAAGGCCTTTTCTGCATCTATTGAGATAATCATGTGGTTTTTGTCTTTGGTTCTATTTATATGCTGGATTACGTTACATTGATTTGTGTATGTTGAACCAGCCTTGAATCCCAGGGATGAAGCCCACTTGATCATGGTGGATAAGCTTTTTGATGTGCTGCTGGATTCGGTTTGCCAGTATTTTATTGAGGATTTCTGCATCAATGTTCATCAAGGATATTGGTCTAAAATTATCTTTTTTGGTTGTGTGTCTGCCAGGATTTGGTATCAGGATGATGCTAGCCTCATAAAATGAGTTAGAGAGGATTCCCTCTTTTTCTATTGATTGGAATAGTTTCAGAAGGAATGGTACCAGCTCCTCCTTGTACCTCTGGTAAAATTTGCCTGTGAATCTGTCTGGTCCTGGACTTTTTTGGTTGGTAGGCTATTAATTATTGCCTCAATTTCAGAGCCTGTTATTGGTTTATTCAGGGATTCAACTTCTTCCTGGTTTAGTCTTGGGAGGGTGTATGTGTCCAGGAATTTATCCATTTCTTCTAGATTTTCTAGTTTATTTGCGTAGAGGTGTTTATAGTATTCTATGATGGTAGTTTGTATTTCTGTGGGATCGGTGGTGATATCCCCTTTATCATTTTTTATTGCATCTATTTGATTCTTCTCTCTTTTCTTCATTAGTCTTGCTAGCGTTGTATCGATTTTGTTGATCTTTTCAAAAAACCAGCTCCTGGATTCACTTCTTTTTGGAAGGGTTTTTTGTGTCTCTATCTCCTTCAGTTCTGCTCTGATCTTAGTTATTTCTTGCCTTCTGCTAGCTTTTGAATGTGTTTGCTTTTGCTTCTCAATTTCTTTTAATTGTGATGTTAGGGTGTCAATTTTAGATCTTTCCTGCTTTCTCTTGTGGCATTTAGTGCTATAAATTTCCCTCTACACACTGCTTTGAATGTGTCCCAGAAATTCTGGTATGTTGTATCTTTGTTCTCATTGGTTTCAAAGAATATCTTTATTTCTGCCTTCATTTCCTTATATACCCAGTAGTCATTCAGGAGCAGGTTGTTCAGTTACCATGTAGTTGAGCGGTTTTGAGTGAGTTTCTTAATCCTGAGTTCTAGTTTGATTGCACTGTGGTCTGAGAGACAGTTTGTTATAATTTCTGTTCTTTTACATTTGCTGAGGAGTGCTTTACTTCCAACTATGTGGTCAATTTTGGAATAAGTGTGATATGGTGCTGAGAAGAATGTATATTCTGTTGATTTGGGGTGGAGAGTTCTGTAGATGTCTATTAGGTCTGCTTGATGCAGAGCTGAGTTCAATTCCTGGATATCCTTGTTAACTTTCTGTCTCATTGATCTGTCTAACGTTGACAGTGGGGTGTTAAAGTCTCTCATTATTATTGTGTGGGAGTCTAAGTCTCTTTGTAGGTCTCTAAGGACTTGCTTTATGAATCTGGGTGCTCCTGTATTGGATGCATATATATTTACGATAGTTAGCTCTTCTTATTGAATTGATCCCTTTACCATTATGTAATTGCCTTCTTTGTCTCTTTTGATCTTTGTTGGTTTAAAGTCTGTTTTATCAGAGACTAGGATCGCAACCCCTGCCTTTTTTTGTTTTCCATTTGCTTGGTAGATCTTCCTCCATCCCTTTATTTTGAGCCTATGTGTGACTCTGCAGGTGAGATGGGTTTCCTGAATTCAGCACACTGATGGGTCTTGACTCTTTATCCAATTTGCCAGACTGTGTCTTTTAATTGGAGCATTTAGCCCATTTACCTTTAAGATTAATATTGTTATGTGTGAATTTGATCCTGTCATTATGACATTAGCTGGTTATTTTGCTTGTTAGTTGCAGTTTCTTCCTAGCATCGATGGTCTTTACAATTTGGCATGTTTTTGCAATGGCTGGTACCGGTTGTTCCTTTCCATGTTTAGTGCTTCCTTCAGGAGCTCTTTTGGGCAGACCTGGTGGTGACAAAATCTCTAAGCATTTGCTTGTCTGTAAAGGATTTTATTTCTCCTTCATTTATGAAGCTTAGTTTGGCTGGATGTGAAATTCTGGGTTGAAAATTCTTTTCTTTAAGAATGTTGAATATTGGCCCCCACTCTCTTCTGGCTTGTAGGGTTTCTGCCGAGAGATCAGCTGTTAGTCTGATGGGCTTCCCTTTGTGGGTAACCCGACCTTTCTCTCTGGCTGCCCTTAACATTTTTTCCTTCATTTCAACTTTGGTGAACCTGACAATTATGTGTCTTGGAGTTGCTCTTCTCGAGGAGTATCTTTGTGGCGTTCTCTGTATTTCCTGAATGTGAATGGTGGCCTGCCTGCTAGCTTGGGGAAGTTCTCCTGGATAATATCCTGCAGAGTGTTTTCCAACTTGGTTCCATTCTCCCCGTCACTTTCAGGTACACCAATCAGACGTAGATTTGGTCATTTCACATAGTCCCATATTTCTTGGAGGCTTTGTTCATTTCTTTTTACTCTTTTTTCTCTAAACTTCTTTTCTCACTTCATTTCATTCATTTGATCTTCAATCACTGATATCCTTTCTTCCAGTTGATCGAATCAGCTACTGAAGCTTGTGCATTCATCACATAGTTCTCGTGCCATAGTTTTCAGCTCCATCAGATCATTTAAGGACTTCTCTACACTGGTTATTCTAGTTAGCCATTCACCTAATCTTTTTTCAAGGTTTTTAGCTTCTTTGCAAAGGGTTCAAATTTCCTCCTTTAGCTCGGAGAAGTTTGATTGTCTGAAGCCTTCTTCTGTCAACATTTCAAAGACATTCTCCGTCCAGCTTTGTTCCACTGCTGGCGAGGAACTGTGCTGCTTTGGAGGGGGAAAGGTGCTCTGATTTTTAGAATTTTCAGCTTTTCTGCTCTGTTTCTTCCCCATCTTTGTGGTTTTATCTACCTTTGATATTTGATAATGGTGACTTACAGATGGGGTTTTGGTGTGGATGTCCTTTCTGTCTATTAGTTTTCCTTCTAACAGTCAGGACCCTCAGCTGCAGTTCTGTTGGAGTTTGCTAGAGGTCCACTCCAGATCCTGTTTGCCTGGGTATCAGCAGCAGAGGCTGCAGAATAGCGAATATTGCTGAACAGCAAATGTTGCTGCCTGATTGTTCCTCTGGAAGCTTTGTCTCAGAGGGGTACCCAGCCATGTGAGGTGTCAGTGTGCCCCTACTAGCAGATGCCTCCCAGTTAGGCTACTGGGGGGTCAGGGACCCACTTGAGGAGGCAGTCTGTCCATTCTCAGATATAAAACTCGGTGCTGGGAGAACCACTATTCTCTTCAAAGCTGTCAGACAGGGACATTTAAGTCTGCAGAGGTTACTGCTGTCTTTTTGTTTGTCTGTGCCCTGCCCCAAGAGGTGCAGTCTACAGAGGCAGGCAGGCCTCCTTGAGCTGTGGTGGGCTCCACCCAGTTCGAGCTTCCTGGCTGCTTTGTTTACCTACTCAAGCCTCAGCAATGGTGGGCGCCCCTCCCCCAGCCTCACTGCTGCCTTGCAGTTCGATCTCAGACTGCCGTGCCAGCAATGAGGGAGGCTCTGTGGGCATGGGACCCTCTGAGCCAGGCACGGAATATAATCTCCTGGTGCGCTGTTTGCTAAGACCTTTGGAGAAGCACAGTATTAGGGTGGGAGTGACCCGATTTTCCAGTTGCTGTCTGTCACAGCTTCCCTTGGCTAGGAAAGGGAATTCCCTGACCCCTTGCACTTCGCGGGTGAGGTGATGCCTCGCCCTGCTTTGGCTTACGCTCGGTGGGCTGCACCCACTGTCCTGCACGTACTGTCTGACAAGACCCAGTGAGATGAACCCGGTACCTCAGTTGGAAATGCAAAAATCACCCATCTTTTGCATCGCTCACACTGGGAGCTGTAGACTGGAGCTGTTCTATTCGGCGATCTTGGAACTGTGCCATGGTGGGCAATTGTTAAATGGTACTGTCATCTCTGGTTCAAATCATTATTTATTGGTAGTTACAATCTAGAAAACTGTGGAGATGTTTGCTGTTGTTAAACACAGTAGGCTCCAGATGGGTGAGGTACTTACTGAAGTATGAAAACAATTATGAATATAAACACATTTCTTATTTTGGTTTGTGAGTACACTGAGGATGCATTAAAATATACTCTCACTCCAAGAAAACTGATCTATTTGATATACTAAGTTTTCATTAAAATGACACACTTTAAACACAATACTAGAATTTTCACTCTCTATTCATTGAGATGCCTTTTGCTTGAAGAGTATATTTATGTGTGCACAATGGCTTAGTACTTGTATAACTAAAATTACATTTCTCCCCCAACCATTACTGGCATTAACAATATAATACTACTTTTTTGTAAGTCTGCCTTATGTAAAAACCATTTATCATTTCTGAGACCTACTTTAAAACAGTTAACCAATATAAATGAATTTCCAGTTAATCACTTGATAAACATGAATCTATTTTTTATAGTTGTAGTACAGTGAGGTGAGATACTTATTACTTTCTAGCATTAATGGTATCATTTGCACAGAAGTCCTTTTATTTTTTTGTTCCCTACTTCTTAATAATCACATCATCAGAAAACAAATATCCTGTATCAAATTAACACAATAAGTTAAGTTTGGCTTAATTTCATTCTGACAAGTATTAGGCTTGAAGTCTTTAATTTTAAATAAATGTTTTAATGGAAGAGAATTATACATAATACTGTTTTATCTATGTTCTGCTGCCACTTTTAATGTTTTTGCCACTCATGTTGAAATTTAAATGGAAAATTCTTGGCTTTGTCCCTAACATGGACCTAGATCTAACTTCTGTCTGACTTCTGAGAGACAACTAAAATTGAGGCCCTGGCCCCATCTCTTGGGCTCTATTTTCAGGTAATGCTAGAATCTTGTGCAATGCATGAAGAATTAGCAAATTAAAAGAAGTGACAAACCTCCTCTACAACTTTTCTCTTACAATAACCCCAGAAGAATGCCTCTATTCACTAGGCCATACTAATAGGAGAGGTTATGTGGTAGCATAGGAGAAGAGATGAGGTGGTTATATTTCATTTAAAAGGGTTGGAAGAAAATGACAAGAAATCTTACAAGGTCAAATATTAGAATTCATTTTAAGTCAGAATAAAGGGTATTTGGCACAAAATGGTAAAAGAACTCATAAATCCACATTTCAGATTTTACATGATTGTGCTTGACAACACTTATTTGCTTTCATTATTTGTCTTACATTACTGTCCTGTTAAATTCTGCCACTTCTTTCTGTACAACTGAAATTGTAACTCAGTAAAACCCTAACTCAGTAACAAACATCCTAAGTATACTGTGACCCTTTTTTAAAAAACAAGGGGTCCCTCTGTAATGCTACTATCATTAAACAAATAATCTTACATAAATAAACTTTTAAAAGTTTTTAATTATTAGAAGAATATATGGAAAATAACCATTAAATCAAAACAAGAATATACCAAACATTAAACCAAAACAAGAATATATGGAAAACAACCATTAAATCAAAACATAGCATAGATGCATTTTATTATCCACATAAGCAAAAATATTTCTTTGTAATTGCTTTATCAAGATGTTCTTTAACTTATGTAGTCAACTAAATAAAGCCTCCAATGCCCATTAAGTGGAAGAAAAATACACATCATTTTTAACATATAATGACATGTCCAATCCTGTGTGAGTATCTACAGCCTTTCTGAGTGTCACAGAAGAGAAAGTATAATAACCTTGTACTGGGAGTGTGTGGAAAGCATGTTTGTAAAATATGCCAAGAGACAATATGCTTTCTACTCCTAGGAGACTGTTGGTAAATCTTTTTTACGAGTGCACTATGAGGTGAATAATTAACACTTCCAACTGAAAGTTGACTACCATCATAATATTTAGTCAAGGAATTGTTACAGCTGAGTTTTAACTCATGTGAAAGTAACTATAATACTTTCAATCGTAATAATACCTCAACATAAATCTAAAATAAAAGATAATGAATTCAGTTCAAAATGTCTTTTCACATATTAGTGTTGGTTGTATCTTACTATATTTAAAAAATGAAACAATATCAACATAAAATGTCTTTTCACAAGAAAAACGGCATGCTTAGTATTTTAATAGTTCAGTGTCTATGGCATAAATCTGCTAGAAAAAAAAAGTGTGTTGGGGGGGCTCAGCTTGCATTAAAGATCCAGAAAACTTTTGGTTTAATCACACGACTAGCCCACTGGGGGCCATTGTGAATGAATCATTCTACGAGAAGAGAGAATAGATTTTTCCTATGTAAATTTCCCAAGCATTTCAGTGAATTTTCTAAGAATGACCAATGAATCCTTCCCTGCTGAAGAAGACTGTCATATTCAGCTGGGAGAAAAAGGGATTTGTACCACAATTAGCTGATTGTGAATAAATAATTACTCCATTTTCTCCTCCTCAAACCCTCTTCCAGGACAGCACATTCCAGATATTTCATTTTAAACCAAACAGGTGAAGTGAACTACAAATAAGCCAGATAATAATATTAATGACTGACAGCACTCCTGTCTATACAGGATTTGTTTCTCTTTCAAATTATTTCTCAACTTCCTTCATCACTGGAAAGAACTGGAATATCAGAATTATCTTGGAATAGCCAAATCTCATGCAACGTGGTATCAAAGAAGCAGGTAAGGGAGAAGGCAGCCCAGAATAATGTCCATATTCATGTGCCTTGAACTTTTTATAATGCTAAGAAAGTTGTAGAGGTATCAACGTTAGAAAAATTATAAAACTTCTCCAGAGGAGGTCAAACTTAGTTTGGCTACTATGAAACATCCTGGTCAGTGCCACATACTTTTCATATCTTATGCCAAAACATCCCCATTAAAATAAATGTTTTGCTTTCCTCACACTGTACTGATGTGGATCTTCCCAAGGAATAAATACTGTGCTCTCCATTGCCATCTGTTTACTAGATGCTATCCCATACGAGGGCAGACAGTTTCCAGAGGTACCTGATACTCCTTTTCATTTCCATCATCAATTTCATGGCCACAAGACCACATATTCCTTCTCTACACTCAAAATAACCTCAAGGGTCTCCTCTCTTTCCTGCGAACCTCCTCTCTTGTATATTCCAAGGATCACACAGGTCCCCAGGATTCCCTTGCCCAGAGGGATTCCATGGGACTCAAGATAGAGTGTCAAGGAAATTTTCATTATTTTTATAGGTGGAAGAGTTAGCCACCTTCCACCTATAACACTGTTTTGTGGGAAAATTAGTTTAGGATGCCAAACCACTAACTTCCTAACTTTTAGAACATAACCCATTCCTGAACTGAGGTCTTCTTATACTACATTTGATTACCTGTTAGGAAGAAATGGCGCCCTCATTCATATGCAAGCCTTCCTTTGCACTGACCTCAGGGAAGTTCCCATGAAACCAGGAAATTTTCATGACTAGTCCCATATTCTGTATTTAATACAGACCCAAGTATATATAGTGGAGAAAATGCTGAGATTATCTCATAGCTATGTACTTCATGAATGTGTGTAACTAAAAGTGATTAGGGACTATCCTTAATTCAAACTTATAGTGGTGCCAACAGCATTAAAACTAGTTAAAGCCAATTCAATATAGGTGTTATAGTCTAATAAGTTTGGAAATAGACTTTTTATTTTGGGTGATGTGACTACACCAAGGACCCCACTCTTTTTGATATACTTTTACTAAAGTTTCTAATGCCCGAGAAAATACAGTGCCATGGTGACAGAAACATCAGATTTCCAAATTTCTCATTTGGGAGTACCCTGAGAAGAGGCTTTCATTCCTGCATTACTTAAAGGATGAGATTATCAAGGAAATGATAGTATTAACTCCAGTTCTTAGAACTTTCAGTGGTCTTCTAGGAAAAAGGAGAAGTATGGATTTCTTGCTCAATTACTGTGGATAGAGAGGTAATATAGATAGTCATTAACATCCTTACCCAGAGCCTCTGGGGGCCCCAATGATACCTTCTCACACTGGGGATCCCACGGGGATTCTGTTATCAGAAATGCACTGGCTCTAGAGTAAAACTGGATACCCTTCAAATATTTGAGAGGCTCCTAAATTCTGGACATGGCAGTTTTCTCCCAATGAGACAATGACTAATAGATTAAAAAGTCCTAAGGTTTTAAAATAAAATAGAGCATAGAATTTGTTTGAACTGCCACTTGCACCTCCTCTTCCTGCACTGTTTCCCCTAGAAGTAACATAATTCTATCACTCCCTCCTTCTGAAGCAACATTTTAAAACGGAAGTAAACTTATGGCAGGTTAAGCCTAAGGGGGAGGTATACGTGATTAGGAACTGGAGACTCTCATTATCCCACAGTTCAGGAATACAACCCTCTCCTTTTCTAAACTGAGACTTTCTTAGCTGCCAATATAGCTACTACTCTTAATAAGGTCCAGTTGGATCTTCAGTGATTTAGGCACATAACTATAATGGCCACATTTTATTATTTTATTATCTCTACCTTCATATGATTGCATAAGCTGTTTGCCTCTCTGCTATCAAGGAGTGGAGGCAAAGTCCCTTTTTTTTTTTTTTTTTTTGAGACAGTCTCACTGTTACCCAGGCTGGAGTGCAGTGGCATGATCATGGCTCACTGCAACCTCTGTCTCCCAGGTTGAAATGATTCTCCTACGTTAGCCTCCCAAGTAGCTGGGACTACAGGCACATGCCACCACACCTGGCTAAATTTTTGTGTTTTTTTAGAGACAAGGTTTTGCCATGTTGGCCAGGCTGGTCTTGAACTTCTGACCTCAAGTGATGATCTGCCTATCTCAGCCTCCCAAGGTGCTGTGATTAAAGATGTGAGCCATTGTGCCTGGCCCAAAGTCACTTTTGAATAATAACAGCTATAATTTAAAGAGTATTAAATGTCATATATTCTGCTAAATGTTTAAATACAACAGGGCATTAAAAGCAGAAATCAGGAAAATTTCACTTGATTAAACGGATTTTTGTTGGGCAAAAAAAAAAAAAAAAAAAAAAAAACCTCGCACCACTCTATAAGGCAGACTTTATTACTTGGATTTTACCAATGAGAAAATAAGCTGGGCTTTAAAGCCCCAAGTGGCAGAGCTGAGATTCTAAACTTGGGCCAGCCCTAAAATCGGTGTTTATAACCACTGCTTTATACTTCCCATCCTAAGAATTCATTTCTTAAGCAACTTCTTGTTTGAGGTCTAGTGCTAAATTCCATATAATGCAATTTTGATAAATACAACTCATTCCAGTCTTCTAAACATCACAACATAAAATTCACAAGAAGGGAGTGTCAAATCGACATGGTAAAACACAATGGTAGTGGCAGAATATACTTCAACGAAACAAGAGTAACAAAAAGGATTTACACTTAAACTGGACAGAGTCGGCAAAATTCTTTTAAATCAAATTTGCAAAACGTCTTCAGAAAATCTGAATTTTCAAAAACAAAGTCTAAACGGCCTTCCAAAGTCACCTTAACTTTACCTTTTTTTAAGGTAACTCCAGCCGTGTGTGCCTTGCGGCTGCTAGGTCTCCCTTTCTTACCACTAGGCCTTATGTGTTTCTGTGGCAAACAAACCAATATTGTCTTATAAATGCGATTGTTTCTAGGAACACAAACGGGAGTCCAAGCATTTTAAAATTTTCAGTCAGGCATATGTTCCAATTCTCACTGGGTTCACCTTGATTCTCTTTGGGCCAGTCAGCCAACACTATTCACTGAGAACCAACTGTGTTTATAACACAATTCTCCATTCCACGGATGCTTTAATAGTACTTATTTCTCACTGGCATGACCAATCATTGAGGACAAGTGATCTTTTAATAAATCTTTAAAGAGAAATCATTGCAAGTTCGGCTGTCCAGGAGAAAAGTCCTATAAATCAGCCTAAGATAACAATGTTAGTTTGCCGTCCAGGGCATTCCACTTTGCTATCACCAAAATAACCCAAAATATACAAGTGTGCCCCAAGGATTGTCATACAAAGTGGTTCAGTACAAATTGATTCATGGACACCCAGAGCTGTGAAGAGAAGTGGTTCCTTTTGGCTGAGACTAGATAGCAAATGCTGTCCAGTTCTGGTGAATAAAGAGGAGAGACAAGTTGCATCAGTTCACTGATCCTGGACAGCAGCAATCCTCGATCCAGTTTAAATTATGAATGCAAAAGAATTAAACCAAGTCTAAATGTTTGGAGAGATCATCTTCAACATGCAGAAACTGTGCAAATGGTGGGGAAGCCTAATGATGATTCTTTCCCACTTGACGACATAGGAAAAGTCTCTATTTACACAAAATAACCTCTTTGCAGCATGTGGGAACCACTCCTACAGCAATGCAAGGTGGTAAGCTAAAATTAGAATTGGAACAGCTCTTCCTATTTGGCAGCTGATCGCTCACATACACTTTAGTACTTGAGAATAAGCTGGGGAAAAAAAAAAGTTAGTCTCTTTTCCTCTCTCTTAAACCAGATAGATATTTCAATTCTTATGTCTACACAGACTGCTCTAGATTTCTATTGTCAAGGTTCTGAAATGAGAGAAGTGATTTCTCATCTACCATTTGCAGATTATGTTCCAAGGAACACTAGTCCTTGGTGCAATAAGGTAATAGAGCTCTAGTCTACGGCCATACCACCCTGAACACACCCAATATCATCTGATAATAGAGCTCTATGGACAAACGTTATTATGGGGAAATACTATACAGCAAGGCTTCCCTCATCATTTCACATCGTACATCAGCTTATTAGTGATGTACATTGCTGGTAAAGAACTTGGCTAGTTTTATTTAGCCAAGTGTTTACCAAATCACCTAACCTATTTCCCAAATAACACTTACTAACAAACGGCCTCTGGAAAACACTTCAGGAAATAGTATTTAGACAGCAAAAGCAAGTGAAAAAGAAAGAACAACATTCTCTTTGTTAAGCAGCTTTTAACTAAAAATCAGAGTAAAATGTAAACAGAAGTGTTGAAAGACTGCAAAACCTCTAGATGGGCTCCCTACTTGTGGTCTCTTCTTTCAGCTCTTACACGCTTTCCTGTGATGTCACTCACACTTCATGCAACAATGCCCTCTGGCATCTCCTGCCCATGTTAGAATGTAACCAGGCGATGCCCAGGTTTTGCCTCAAACTTTCTGTTCATGCAGCTCACTCATCTCAAATGTTTTATTTCAATGCCCCAAAACATCTGAGGTGAACTCAGGTTTCATTTTCTTCTAGAGACTTTCTCCAACTTTAACTGATTTCATGCTTCTCTGAACTTGGCTATTCTTATTAGTGGTAATGGTCACTGTGGCACTTAACTACACACTTACTTGCCTGTCTACTACTATTTATTTATCAACTATTTGACATATTTGGGTCTTACTTTATTCCCCTAAAAAAATCAGATTGGACTACATGTCCATTCAAAAGTGCTGATATTGTACCTTGTCTCCTCAGCAACACTATAGGTAACTTTCTTATGGGTGAGAAACATATTTTTAAATTTTTATAAATATTTATTGCCCAACAGTACTATGCACATAGGAAAAATTCAGTGCCTGAACATCTGAAAGAAAAAGTACAATTCAACTGGGTGCAATAGCTCATGCCTGTAATCCCAGCACTTTGGGAGGCTGAGGGGGGCAGATCACTGGAGGTCAGGAGTTTGAGACCAGCCCGGCCAACATGGTGAAACCCCGTCTCTACTAAAAATACAAAAATTAGCTAGGTGTGGTGGCACACACCTGAAATCCCACCTACTCAGGAGCCCGAGGCAGGAGAATCACTTGAACCTGGGAAGCAGAGGATGCAGTGAGCCGAGATGGCACCACTGTATTCCAGCCTGCATGACAGAGTGAAATTGTCCAAAAAAAAAAAATGGCGTGGCTCATGCCTATAATCCCAGCACTTTGGGAGGCCAAGGCAGGTGAATTACTGGAGGTCAGGAGTTCAAGACCAGCCTGGCCAACATGGTGAAACCCCATCTCTACTAAAAATACAAAATTAGCTAGGCATGGTGGTATGCATCTGTGATCCCAGCTACTCGGGAGGCTGAGGCAGGAGAATCACTTGAACCCGGGAAGCAGAGGTTGCAGTGAGCCAAGATCGTGCCACTGCACTCCAGCCTGGGCGACAGAGCAAGGCTCTGTCTCAGAAAAAAGAAAAAGAAAAAGTACAATTCAAGTGAACCTTGAAAATATATGTATACATGAGGTATCTGTATGAAAGAGAGAGAGAGAGAGTTCTACACAGAGGAGGAAAGATGGTAATAAAAGGAAGGCATCTTCTGTATCAATAGCTTTTCTCCCTTCAGTGAATAATAGTACTGAAAATAACCCCAAAATGGGCACAGAAGAAAGCCATCTGAAGCATCTCTGAGTATGATTTGTCTGAACATGCATGCACAATTATTAGCACAGGCAAATTGGGGTTTGAGACTCAGGGAAGGCAGCTATTACCAGCATAACAGCAGTTATGCGTTTACTTTGGGGAATGTAATTCCAGATATCTCATATAATTCACTGAAAATATTAGTAATTCTCAATTATTTTCTGATATTAAATCTATTTAACTCTGTAAAATAAATTCTTATTCTAAAATAATTTCATTTTCTAAAACTTTACTGGTTTAAGCAACATAAATGTGAAACTGCACACCTGCGTCAGCAAGAAACTCTCTACCCCTATTTCTATGTGAATTCTGCCAGGAAGGAAGCAATACTGAGAATAGTTTGCTCTCCAAGAATTTCTTCTACCCAATCTTAAATATGAATGGACTTAATATTATATCAATTGTGTTACTCTAAGCTTATTTCATTCAAAGAGAAAAATGCTTTACTTAAAAATCTAACTCTTCAATCTCTTTCTTAACCGATACCTTACTTTCTACTGTTTATGGAAATCTGTGGTTCACATGAGGGTTTTTTTTGTTTTTTGTTTTGTTTTGTTTTGTTTTTGTAAGACATTAATGTACACATTACTAAACAATTCTAATTGATTGATTGCTCTGACATTACCATAGATGGTGATGTAGGCACCTCTCCAGGGGAGTATTCTTCTCAATATTTTGGAAGCCAATTTAAATGCATTCTCCAAACCCAGAAAAAAAGAAGAGAATTGGAGCTTCTTCCGTTTTATTTCTAAGCCCAGAACCAAACCAGAAATACTTGCATATTATGAAGGAAAATGTGTTCAATTAACTCTATCCTTGGGTCTGTGAAACAAATACCCATCTAATATATCCCTGATTGTCCACAGTTCCGTCAGGCAAGTAACAGAACTATATGTATTTTCTTTTTCTTTTTTTTATTTTTATTTTTATTTATTTACTTTTTTTTTTTGGAAACAGTTGCTCTGTTGCCCAGGCTGGAGTGCAGTGGTGCAATCTCAGCTTACTGCAGCCTCCTATCCCAGGTTCAGGCAATTCTCCTGCCTCAGCCTCTGGAGTAGCTGGGACTATAGGCACGTGCCACCACGCCTGACTAATTTTTCGTATTTTTAGTAGAGTTGGGGTTTCACCGTGTTGCCCAGGCTGGTCTCAAACTCCTGAGCTCAGGCAATCAGCCTCCCAAAATGCTAGGATTACAGGCGTGAGCCACTGCACCCGGTCATATATGTATTTTCAATGAGAATTCTAGCAGGGAAAATAAAAAATCTATTTCATATAAATTGAAGCCAAAAGGGGCAAAAAAAAAACACCCTTACTGCAATGTTTTGAGCAAAGCAACACTGACTCACTTTAAAACACTATTTAAGGTACTAGAAACTGTAATTAAATCAAGTCTTGAAAGTGCTAAGCAGAAGAAAAGTGTTAATTAGTAAATTAGTAAAAATACCATTTTTAGAGTGCAAAAGCTTTCTTTTACACTTTCAAACATTTACAAAAAACAATTTCTCGATAAGGTGCAATTTGGAGTATTTATGGAAGCTTGATTTTATGCTTTGTTAAAAGAAATTCACAGAACCTTTCATCCAATGAGCTCACTGCTCTGTCAAATACATTCCTCCTCCAACAAAGTAGAATATAGAATAGAATATAAGGCATTACAGAGAAAATTTAAACACAGGAAACAGGAAAGAGCATTCCTGGAGAGAGCAAGCACTGGCAATACAGTCAGCTGACAGGAACTAATAATTTCCAAAGGAAATCAGGGTATCCACATAGCTCACTCTCACATCTCCTTCACAACTATGCTCATTGTCACCCTTTCAGCAAGGCCTCTTCTGACCACCCCATTTTGAATTGCAAACCTGACCCCCACCTCTAGGCCTTCCTAGCCCACTTTCCTGTTTATTGTTCTCTCTGTAGTACTTACCACCTTTTTATGTATTCTATAATTGACCTATTTGTTTAGTGCCTGCTACCTCCACAGGACAGTAAACACCACAAGGGCCCATACCTTTGCCTGTTTTACCCACTGTTGTATCACCACAGTGCCTAGAATGTTGCCTGGTACCTAGTAGGTGCTCAATAAATCTTTATACAAATGAATAGCATCAAGCCTCATCAAGCTTCACAAAGTCCTGGATATTTTTCTACTTGTCCTTTGTAACGGATGTAGAAAAACTTTTTGTAGAATAAAAATATCACACACCAAAAATAGTTCTTGTAAAGTTATAGATATTAAAAAGAAATAAATATTCTGTCATATATATTCAGCTGAAAATACTTTTTTGTAGAAACACATTGCTTTGGATTAATCAGATAAAGATGAAAGTCAAGAATTTTGCCAACAGTGTTTCTTGCTAACATTACTCAGTTATGCCTTTCAGCTCAATATACTGTATATGAAGGATATCTTGTTAAAACAACTGTTAGAGGCAAGTCATGTCATATCAGCTACACTCTGTACCCTATGGGAACTCAAATGGCCCAAAGTTTATGTTAATATAATCTTGCTGCTCTGTTGAGCTAAGGCAAAAATCACAGTTTTTCAGTGACATGTAAGCTTTCGTATAAGTACCACATTATCTATATGTCTTCCAGAAATGAAGGAAAGCTGTTCTAAGGATTATGCTGAATCAATTTAGGAAGGTAAATATCATTAACAAATACCATAAAATAACCTAATAAATGATTGCAATCTCTATTTATCAACTAACAAGAAGTCTATACTCTTCTTTATGTAATTGTTAACATGGTAGCTACAGGAAAATAAAATGCCCCTGCCCAAGGGCTCTAGGTGGCTTTTTAGCAAGAAGCTCTTTACTTCCTAACACAGAATTTCCCATGCAGTACGCTAAGCAATTCCACAACCCTCCTGTCCTTTTTCTTTGGGGTGTGAGGTCTTGTTTTTCCTTATCAACCTTTGTTTATTATAAATTTGTCTGATCATAAAAAATAAAGACCCTTGTTTTCAGGTTTTGTGACAGGGCTGAGGGAAAGGTCAAGATAGAAATACAAGATGGGTTTTTTTCCTTAATACTATTTCAAGCCTGGTGATAAATAATGATGGAAAATGCAAAAATACATATTATTTACAAAAATTGTATTATGATTTCAGTGGGTAAGAATTTTAAAGGCCAATTCTAATTGTTATAAAAACAGACACATAGAATTGAGAATGATCTAAAAACTGTTTAATTTTTTAATATAATCCAATCTCCAATCCTACCAATGAACAAAATACGAAACCAAATCTTAAAATGTTAGAACTTAAACTACATATTCTTATAGACTGAGAAAATACAGTTTACTGAAGATTTTCTAAATTTTAACATTATTTATGAAAATTCATTATATGACTATTTCCCTAAACAAATGTTTTAAAGAAATTAAATCACGATTTTAAGTTCTCCCTCTTTTGCCAGCTCAATGGCCTAATATGAAGCACAGAGGAGGCAGTTTTCTAAGCATTTCTGTTGACTAATAGAAGCTGCTATAAAATGTGTTCCAGCAACTTGCAGATAACTGCCAGCCAGGCCAACAACACTGCTAATCTCAAGAGAATCAAGTACTAGTTATGCTTTGGTAATATCAGCTTTATGAGTTAAGATAAGAGAGAAAAGACAGCATATGTAGGACTTACTTTATAAACAAACATCATGAAGAACTTTAATGGTACAATAATAGATGTGAAATGAAAAATAAAATATAAATTGCAAAAAAAACTTAAATGTTTTTAAATGATGCAAGCTAAGATACTTAACACATTGCTAATAATAGAATCAGCTTACATTTCAGGATACTCATGCTCATATTATTTAAAGTCACCTAACATGATGAAAAATATAGAGGGACCCTAAGAAAATCCTGTTAACCAAAATATTTTTCAGAAATCAAACATTATTTGTAACAAGTATAGTAAGTGTGAACCTCACTTGTAAGACCTTAAATTGTTTAAGTCAGAATTCCTACAAAAACTGGGTTGATGCTGAGATTCTGGTGTTACAATATTCAACATACCCTTATGATTTAAAAGATAAAAGTCTACTCTCTATACAATGGAACACCTTTCAGGAGGAGCTTATACACTGAAGCAGAAAATAAAGTATAGTATTTCAATTACAAGTTCTAAGGAAATGATGACTAAAATAGGATTTATTTTTCTTCCTCTGTATCATCTAATGGAGGTAGAAATCAACTTAATAAGAGTGTAAATCTTCTAGTTCATAATGAACAGTTCAGAAAAATGTTAAGAAACACCTCTTCTCAATATGGTAGCTACCAGAAAATGCATACTAATCACAGAGGTTGCTTCTGCTTTTAGCAAACACATTTACATAGCTATTCCCATGTAGGGATCTAACTTTAAGAAAAAATGTGTTGGCCGAGCGCAGTGGCTCACACCTGTAATCCCAGCACATTGGGAGGCGAAGGTGGGCAGATCACCTGAGATAGGGAGTTCGACATCAGCCTGGCCAACATGGTGAAATCCTGTCTCTACTAAAAATACAAAAATTAGCCGGGCATGGTGGCACGCACCTGTAATCCCAGCTACTCAAGAGGCTGAGGCAGGAGAATCGCTTGAACCTGGGAGGCAGAGGTTGTAGTGAGCCGAGATCATGCCACTGCCCTCCAGCCTGGGTGACAGAGTGAGACTCCGTCTCAAAAAAAGAAAGAATGCGTTATTCCTGCACCATCACCCACAACATGCATGTGTCATGTCTGATTGGTACCTTAATGCACAGGCAGAATTCACTAACAAATACAAAGTTGAAAGTCATCTGTTTGATGATCACTATCTTATGTTATATATACCTATCCTATAACATTAACATGTATTTGTTTCCTATATAGTAAGATATGAATTAAATGTTGGCCATTTCTTATAATAATTCATCTGCAGAAACATTTCTGGCTGCCTATTCAAGCCCAACAATGTTCACTATCTCATAAGTTCTTCTTGGTGCTCTATCAATAAATATAATTTTAAAAAGTATTTCCTGATTGAATCCTGTTGAAGCATGTAGGTAATCACGTAAACCACAGACAGCATACTGGGACTAGAACAGTGGTCCTCAAACTTTCCAGTCAGCAAATCACTTTCACAAGTCAGGAGATGACATGATGCCTCTACCCCACCCCACGTTCATACAATAGCCCTTAAAAATAAAACACGAAACAATCTGTGTCTGTGCAGATAGAAAATTTATATAGTCTCCTCACTTCATGATTATCATAAAAGCCTGTAAGCTGGCCCCTCTCTCTCATCCACTCTATGCAAACACAGAGGTTACAAAAATCCCACACATTCCATTATTCTTTGGCCCAAATACTTCAGTATATTGAAACTAAGTAAAATGTCAAAATCAAATTCCTCTCTTCTTCTTCAAGACTCCATATGCCTAATCCCTTTCTAGTCAATCCTGAATAGAAATTCTTGTTTCCATCTTTTGTTTGTCACGTACAGATGTGGCTTGTTCATTACCTTGTTCATTCATGGGCCAGCTTTAAGTTCCAACTTTCCAAGAAGAGACCCTCAATTCTCGACAGCCACAAATAAGTTTGCTCTCTGGACTTGTACAGAACTGAAAAACTTATGCACTTCTTAAGGTACTTCACCTGTCCCATCTTGTATAAAAAGCACTTGCCACCCTCTATCTCCTTGCCCTGATTTAATTTACTGTATACTATAGAGCTCTACCTTTTTAAGTCCACATGTATCTGCATAATGTCTGCTCCCCTCAATTGAATATAAACTCTATGCTATAGGAACTGGAACTTAGTAGGCATTCACTAAATATTTATTAAATCAACAAATTATATGCCTCATTGCCCCACTGGCATGCAACTTCTTTGAGACTGAGGATGCCTACAGTTTCCCAAAAGAAGACAATAAATATTTCCTTGATAAATGGGTGTTTGTTCCTGAACTAAACCAAATGACTTTCAAAACGACCACATCCTCCCTCAACATATTCCATTTTCCCCAAATAAAACATGACCAATTTGCCCAGTGATTAAAATGGAATATGAAAACCCAGCAGTGATGGTATCACCATCATTTAAATAATGCTTGCCTAACTCATTCTATTTTCTGTTAGGGTACAAACATAATAAAGTAAAAAATTCTTTTTAAGTTGTGGCAATTATTAGGCAACTTTAAAAATTATATATATGTATATTTTTCTTATAAATAAAATACCAAAAATATGGGTCACAAGTCTACATGAAAGAACAGTATGTACCAAGGTTACTATCCCAGAGAAAGAGAGACTAGATGTTGAATTCATTACCTCTAATTTCAAGGAAACCAAAGGCCTAAAAGTGCCAGCTCCGCTAGACACCAGGCTATGTGGGCAGGTTCCCACGCAGCCCTGCCAGTTCCACCCTGACCCAGAGCATCCCCTGCTATTTCGCTTCTAAACAAAGATTTATGTCAAATTATGTTCTAGTTTTGTGGTGTAGCAAAACATCCATTCAGGGTTATGATGGGACCACCTAACACATGTTCACTTGGAATCTAATCCAAATTAGATCCTGGGTTCCCTAGGGAAAGAGGCAAGGACAGTAGCCCATACCATTCCATAACTGGCAAAAGCATTCAGTGTATTTCTATGGTAAAGAAAAATTCACCTTTGTTAAACTACATTTTCATGTTTATGTTTTTCATGTTCATATTATAGGTTGATCTAAATTTCAAAATATAATACAGTGATTTCTAATACACTGCTCTGTGACAATACTAGAACTGAAGTTATTTTCTAAATGAAATTTTAAATCATGTCCTTTTCCAGAGCAGTGTGGTTCCCATAAATTAGTCTAGAATATTATTATTAAAAGAAAGAGTATTGCTATTTGCCATTGTTATTTAAAAGCAAAGTTGAAATTTTTAAAAACACAGAATCTGGCCAGGCGCAGTGGCTCATACCTGTAATCCCAGCACTTTGGGAGGCCGAGGCAGGCGGATCACCTGAGATCAGGAGTTTCAGACCAGCCTGACCAACATGGTGAAACCCCATCTCTACTAAAAATACAAAAATTAGCTGGGTGTGGTGGTGCACATCTGTAATCTCAGCTACTGGGGAGGCTGAGTCAAGAGAATTGCTTGAACCTGGGAGGCGGAGGTTGCAGTGAGCTGAGGTTGCACAAATGCACTGTAGCCTGCGTGACAGAGCAAGACTCCATCTCAAAAAAAAAAAAAAAGAAAAGAAAATAACACAGAATCTCTTCTTCAGAAAGTTGATGGAAACATGTCATTTACAGCTCTAACTAGCACGACTACTTTGTATTTTTTCATTTGAATAATTTTCCAGAATAAAACTATTATTTTTTATTTTGGGGCTGTTACCACTTTGACTAGGTTGTATAAATTTAACACTTAAGTGATACATAAAATTAAGACTCCATCCAGCACACAGGATATAGATTTTGTCACTTTTGTGGTTCGTATATGCTAAACAGTAAATGTTGCAATTATATATTTAAAGTGTCATAAAATGCTTACCTTTTTACCCACTGCTCTAGAATATAGGTAGGAAGGATGTAGATTAGCTTTGTTTTAATAATCTTAATGATTAGTTGTTTTGATGATCTTAATTATTGAACATAATTATCTGAATATTATTTCTATAGCTCGGTATGATTAAAAGTCTCAATTAAAAGATTTACTTAAAATCTTTGGCTTATGAAAACGTTTTGGAATTGCCTACTTGACTACTGAATTAAGTTTCTCCTAGAAATGCATAAGCAGCCTAATCATGTTTTATCTGTGTCTTTTTATGACCATGTAAGTGTTACTTAGAAATATTTGAGAACAGAAAGCTGCTCTTTTCCATGCAACCTCATTTATGCCTTTTAACAAGTTCCATGCATATTATTTGATGGTTGCTTAAAAATATTAATCATGATGATAATAGTATTGTTCCTAATGATGATAAACCATTAACTTATCATGAGGTTCAATGAATCACTTGACAAATCAGGTATGGACCAACCTTCTGGGTAAATGTGTCATGGGGGTAAGTTGTACCCATAGGTAGCATAGAACAAACCTAGGAAAACTGATAGAGGCTAAAATTACTTATTTTCAGTACATACTAATAAGACCAAAAATTTATCTTAAACCTGCCACACATCTCTAAGTTCCTTATTAGAAAAAGCTTTCTGAACCTGGATAAAAAATAACCCAGTGTTAAACACTTCAAAAAGTAATTATAAACACACTTTAATATATTTATACCTATATCGCACAAAGTCCCTCAAGCATTCTTTGTGCCTTACCATCTTAAATATTTTGCATTAATATTGTGCTAAACAGTCAGTATTTTGTCCACTGGATAGTTGTAACTAGTCCAGCAGTACATGAATACAGGCCCATGTGCAGAACAAAGAATGCAACCTCAGCTTTCAAACCAGCAGCTTGGTGCTCTGACCCCTATGCCATGTGCTATGATCATGAGTGATGGTGCTGTTCTGACTGTACGCTACTTTCAAATAATGATCCACAAAGTTAATCAAAAGGGCTTCCCTGTTCAATATTTACCTGTTACTCATTGACAGCCACTGTCTGCCCTGCCATCTAGGATGTATAGGATGGGATCAGTAATACTGAGCTCAAACAGAACCTGAGTGCCTCACAGAAGTACCAGGCACAATGAAAGCAGAATTAAGCTGCTCTTCAAACTACCTCTGACATTAAAGATGTCCGCATGAGTTCCACAGTAGCAATGCACTGCTCTTTCCTGGATTTGGAGGCCATATAGTTGCTGATAATAAGAGGGATGAAAAAACAACTACATGAAAGAAGAAAAAAGAAGGGAGATATTAGGTAGCAAAATATAAACATGGAGGAGAAAAATAGTAATTTCCTGTATTTGGTCAAAAAAATAATATTCCCTCCTTGATGTGATCTCCTTGCTTTTATGTACTACGAGTCATATCTATCCTGAAAATTATTTTTCTCATTTTAATACACATTCAACATTTTAAGCTAAAAAATAATAAGAAAACATTGATCTTTTTATGTGTTAGAGATTTAAATGCTGTTTGCCAGTCTGTCAATCAAAATGTGCCCAGAAGGGTTACTGACCAGCTTCCATGTCCACCTTCAAAAAGAGGCAGGTAATCAGACTAATCACAATGCAACTCTCTCTCATTTTTAAACTATCAACTAGAGAGTAAGGCTTACTATGAGACCTTATTATTCACATTCATTAACCAGGCAACTTGACAGGTTTTGAACATGGGTAGTTACAGGGGTGAAAAGTCACTCTAAATGTTAAATCCTCTTTTAGCTATTTTTTCCACAGCACTAACTTTTTTGAGTTAGTATTTGAGTACTTAGTATGCACTTCCAGGGGAGGCATTTTTCTAAGCATTTTACATGTATTAGTTCATTTAATCCCTATGGAAAATCGTATGAGAAAATCCTATGAGATGCTATCACCAGCATTTCACAAATGAGAAAGGTGGGAAACAGGGAGCTTAAGTAACTTGTTCAAGATCACCCAGCAAATAAGTAATGGAACTAGGGTTTGAATACATCAGTCTCCATCATAGCCTGCACACTTACTCACTACACTGACATTCTCCTGTTGCATTCCGCACTGCTCAGATGCAAGGCAATCATTGGCCTTTAACGAGTACCTTTTTAAAAGTTTGTGGACTGAATAAATGAATAAATATCTCTAAGGAACTTGCAATATTATTGAGAAGATATTATCCATACATACACACAGCTTCTTACCATTTAACTTTTATACGTTTTTGTCATGCTTCATCTCTAAGTTTACGAGGGAAAGGTACTTATTTGCATACATGTGATTGAGTGCCACCACATGCAATACAAAGTCAATGATACATTAGTATTTAATCTTGGATTCAATATTGACTTCTCTCTCTCTCTGTCTTCTTTATCCACTTTGTCTTGGTACAAATCACACCTTGATTATGCTGATAGCCTCTGAGCTAAGTCCCCTGCTTCCACCCTCAGCCCCCTGAAGCATATGCTCAGCCAGTAACAAGACTGATACTAAAATCAGTTAGGTCTCATTTCTCCTCAATTCATAATCCTCCCAAGACTCTGTTTCGAGTGGAACGAAAGCTGAAGTCCTTCCCTGGCCTGCCAGCATCCTGTGTGCTGTTACCTCCCTGACCTGTCTCCTGCTACTGTCCTCCTTGCTTATTCAGCCCCCACCACACTGGCCTCCCTGGTGTGCTTTGAACACTTTTGGAACTCTTCAGCGCCTTTGTAGTGGTTGTTCATTCTACCTGGAATATTTTCCCCTGGCTATGTGAATGCCTAACTCCCTCACTTCCTTACAGTCATTGCTCAAATGTCATCTTTCTGTTAATGGTCATCATCTATTATAACCACAATGACTCACTTCTACCCCAGGACTCCTAAATCCTTCTTAACCTTCTGTATTTTTGTTCCACTGAACTGACTGCCATGTAACAGACTATATGATTTCCTTCATTTTTAACATCTGCTGTTTACTGCTTGTTTCTAATGCCATCCAACTTTGAGAATAATCCAACTTTGAGGACAAAGATTATGACCTTTGTCCACTGATATATACCAATCAATAGTTCCTGGTTCTAGAAGGTACTCAATTAATGTGTTAAGAGAAGAGAGAAACCACTGTGGATAAAACAAGGTTAGAAAGATTTTACAAAGAAGCAAGCAAACGCAGGGACTTAGTGCATGTGTTGTGCCTGACAAGAATGAATGGCCATGTTTCATGGACAGAGCACAGAACTCACGCTGAGAAATGTCCGGTGTTATCGGGAGGCTGAAAGGCAGAATGGAGCTACACTGGTAGGTTTTAAACACTAAGCTAAGATTACAGACAGCTTGACGTGAGATGGAGCAGTCAGTGATTTTGAGCAGGAAAATATGTTAGAAATAGTATTTCAATCTGGTAACTATTTATGAAGCAGCCCAGAAAGGAAAATCTTTGCATTCCCTAGCATGGTGCTTTGCATAGAGCAGGACTCAAGTATTTATCTGAACCAAACTCAGTAAGACAGAAGACAAGAACACTAGTTAGGAGACTGCAACAATCTAGGCATGAAATAACAGCTTGAATTAAGGGGATGTGAAAAGAAGGGAAGTTTTAAAAGAAAATATGCTACTAAAAGAATATTTGAGACAAGAGAGAGGCAGAATAAAAGATAATGTCAAGAATGAGACTGAATTACTATATAAATGAAGATAAAGCAAAAGGAGTGCAAGGTAGGAGAGGATCTTTCTGGGGAAGACGCCAAGTTCTATTTTGGAGGAACGGTGGCACTGTCCTGGAGAAGGCCCTAAACTGGGAGATGAGAGAGGTCTTAATCTGCAGGCCAGCCATGTTACACCCGAGCTGTGTGAAATACTTTGAATCACTTAACCTCTGTAATACAGGGGCTTGTTTTTGTTTTTCTCCATGTAAAACAGAGACAAAACACAGTTCACTAGGTTGCTTTGAGGATTAATTGGGAATGCTCATGGGAGTGCTTACAAGCTTGTTGGTCATTACATGTGGAGGTTGTTGTGAGGTGAAACAATGCAAAGGTCAAGTAGTTTGAAAATAGAAAACTAGAGTTTGGAAAGAGGGCTTAAGATTAAAAGTTGACATTCATCCATTTCTGTGTGATAACCACAGTGTAAGGACAGATGAAATCCCCAAGGGGAGACCTAATTGTCCCATGCTGGAGAGTATACAGCTCTACACTTAAAGGACATTGGTTGTATGTTCTTTAAATGACTGATGTTCAAATATGGCAAACCTCGATTTTTCTATGGGCATGGCTTCAAGTTCCTTAGGGTCTTCTTCTTTTGCAGAAATAGATTTCAACAGACCATCCTCAAATGGAGGATGGATGTTTTTCTCAGGTAAAGTGTCATCCTGCTCCAAGGGACCCTGTCATCCAGTTGAAAAGGGAAGAACTGATGGGCCACACAGACCAGAGAGGGTCTCCAATAGTTAGTTACCAGATTGCACCTCATTAGCTGTGTGAACTGAGCAATGTGCCTGACCTCTCTGAGTTTCCACTGTCTTGAGTGCAAACTCAGAACAGTATTGTCTATTTCAAACATGGTTGCTCGGGTCAATTACAATAATGCTTGAAGACCACAGCACCCCGTATTTGGAGCATTTCTTTCCTTTTCTCCAGATTTCAGCTGTATCAATTACTGCAGCCTATGCAGTCTATGCATTACTACATATAGAAAACCAGCCAACACAGAAGTAGGAATGGGGCCCCTGAAAGGTAACTTCACTGTCAAGAGTTAATGCTTCTGTTGTCCCAGAAGGATCAACTTAGCCTCACAATGAAAGGCCCTGGCATCAAAGAATATTTCCTTTTGACGGCAGAATAAATGTGGCTATAGTCATTCTCCTGTCTGTATTTCAGAGTCTTGCATTCTCAGGACACTCTGTACCACAGCAAACATTTATGTCCTGCAAATTTCTCCTGAACAGACCCAGTAAAGGTATTTTTGGTACAAGTGAACCAAACTTGCCACCAGACCCTTGTAAAAACATACTCTACTTAAAATCTGCTCGCCCATAATTTTAATTTTCTAGTCTTCTCTTCCCTGAGGCATTTCCCAAGTACCATGATAAATTAAAAAATAAAAAACACAACATTCTTTATTCCTACCAGCATCATATAAATTGTTACTACCTCTGGGCAAGCAGCATTCAGAAAAGAGGGTAAACAATCTTGCTATCAGATGAATGTATTGATCATGAATTTTACAAGAGCTCAGGAATACCCTCGACCTTCCATCCTCATCTCCGCTGGATGTTTCTCCAAACCTCTCCTTTTAAAAGGGTGGTGCCATGAATACCATTGTTTTCATTGATAGCAATTCAAGACTTAGGACACCTGATGAATTTCTCCAGGGGATGAGAAATTAAAATGCGTTCTTCACCAAGACATCCAGATGGTGCCTCAAGCACACAGGACAGGATGCTTTGTGCCCGACCAAGCCATAATCATTCAATTTTACTCCTAAAACAGTTTTTCAAGTGGAGTTGAAGAGAGGAAGCAAAGAGAAGAATCATCAAAAAGACTGTATACCTTCCAGTGTCAAGGCCAAGGCATGCAGTTGGCTGTGATTCACTGTAAGCACCCCTGACAGGCAATAGCCAGGAAAATGATGCTGTTATGAAAGCTTATGATGGTTGAAATGCAAGCAATGAGAATTGCTAGTAAGAGAAATAGGCCTTTTCTCATTGGTAACACATGAGAACAAGCAAAGAGCAAGGCCCAGACATCCTTTATAATTGGGTTGAGGGAGGGACAGGGAAATTAGGATTTAAAAAAGATGTGGTGATAGTCTATTTAACCACATAAATCCCAAGAACCCAATTCCAAAGAATTCTCAAACTCATATATAAGTCACAAGGTCTCAAATTTGCCAATGAAAAAATAACCCAACAATGCTTCCGTTACATGCTGGTCACTAAACCAAAATCCTCGAAGGACCCAGCCCTCTCTCTGCTTTAAGAACTGGACCTAAACATCTCAATGCTAAACACAGTAAATAAAATTATTTTTAAGCAACCTAGAGGATAATGCAGCAGACATAACATGTGACAGGATGAGTCTGGAGAGCAACCAGAAGACTCCATCTAATTGCTTAACTTTTCATACATGGATGTATCTGACCTAAAAAAGCCATATATTTCTTTAACCCAACATACCCTTCTCACCACACCTTTCTCACCACTAGCTTCATTCTATAACTGCAAAACTATTTCCGCATTTAAATGTGTACTATGTCTAGATAAAAATAAATATTAAGGTGGTAAGGAAAGATTTTTCTGCTGAAAATCCTATCATTAATGAGTATATCACTAGTTCTCGCTTGAATTTAAATTCAAACAAATTCTTTTGAAAACAAAAGTGCTAAAAATCCTGAATTTCAATACCAACTACACCAGGAAAAATACAAGTGTCACTTCAAAAAGGAAATCTCTGTGGAACAGTTTCTCTATGGAAACTGACCGTGTAGCTTCCGGCTTCCCCCAAATAAGCTGCTCATATACAAATTAAAACACCTCATCCCAGACATTTCCCAGCCGAGTCAGGTGTGGATGGATTCACAAGAAAATACCTATATACATGGATATACATCTATAAAAAGTGTTATTCACAGAAACACACGCCATTGTATAGAAGACTACAAGGATAGCCACCAAACTGTTAACAGTGGTGATCTGTGGGGAGGACAAGTACAAAAACATTGATGTTCTTTCTTGATGCTTACCTGTGTTTTCTAAGTGTTCCAGAATGAAAATGTATTGCATCTCTATTCAAAAAGAGCTTTTGCAAGGGAAGAGGATAAACGTCATGAAGTAACTAATCTAGGACTACTCCCCCTCCCCGCCCACCATTCACCAACCCAGAGACATGACACTGGGCCTGGTGAAAGAAATTCCAAGAATATTCCCTCAACACAAGTTGAAGGCCCACCAAAGCCTGCTCTGTGAGCTCCAAGTTAACACAAATCCAAGGCCATTTACAGAGCAGAGGACAGGGAATTCCCTAAATCAACAGAAAAACACATGGAAATAAAATTATGAGTAGGGTAAAGTGGAAACCATAATTTCGTTCCTTTGTTGCTGGTAGGACAATTAAGGGAGGTACATTAATTGTTTATCTTCTGAATAAAAGAGATGTCTTGCTGCGTATTTTTCTTATTGTAAAGATATTGCTTATATACTTTTTAAATAATACAGATCATTATACTGTAAGTGGTTTTTTGATAATATGTATTTTTCATAAGGAAAATTATACTTTTTAAATTTCCTAAAATTATAAAATTTTCTCATGTATGAAATTAATTTTTTAACAGATATCCTGAATAGTCACTAAAATTCACAATGATCTCCTTTAATGCAATACTGTACTTTGATGTGAAAATGGAATTTCTCGTTTATATTACATAAAGCATAGTAATAAACAACAAGTATAACACACAATTCAGAGTGTGTTCCTTTTGGAACTTTAAGTTCTTCAACATCTCCATAGTCATAATGACTTTTCTTGCTGGCGGTTGAATGCTTATTATTTCCATTTTGCAGATAATAATTCTACGAGGTTAACAGTTCTATAGTAAGTTAGATGAGCAACAGGGTAGTACCCATTTAGTGTATGTTTACTATATGCCAAGCACCATGATTAGTGTTTTTATGGTTTAGACCTTAGGTTCTGAAGTCAGATAGCCTGAGGTCTAATGCAGAGGTCAGCAAACTTCTATAAATGGCCAGATTGTAAATATTTGCAGCTTCGTGGGCCACATGGTCTCTGTCACTACTATCCACTATGCTGTTGTAGTAGGAACGGAGTCACAGACAATACCTAAATGAATAGTTATGGATATTTTCCAATAAAATTTTATTTACAAAAATGGAGGGGGATGGGGTAGATTTGGCTAATGGGCCCTAATTCAGTGATACTAATCCTAATTCCACCACAAATGAATGGGTATGGCCTTGTTCCAATAAAACTTTACAAAAACTGGGGGGTTGGGGGTAGATTTGGCTAGTGGATCATAATTTGGTGATACTAATCTTAATTCCACCACATCCTGCCTTCTTAACCTTGAGTTAGTTCTGTCAGCTCTGTAAGCTTCTGTTACCTTATCTGTAAAATGTGGTAATAATCATACCTAAGGCATAAGTTTATTGTAAGGATTTTTTTTAATGTATGTTAAGCCATTAGCCCAGTGCCTGCCATTGGCACCTGGTAACAGATCAGTAATGTTAATTATTATCACCATCCTAATCATCACATTCATCCTCAAAACAACCTCTGAGGTATTGTTTTGCCCCTACTTTTAGAGATAAGCAAACAGAAGCTTAAAGTTAAGCAACTTAGTCACTGTCCCACATATAACAGATTAATTGTGGGGCTAGGATCAAAGCCAGATCCATTTCCAAGAGATATAACCACCGCTAGCAATGACTAAACATTACTGCATGGACTTAATTGTTTAAAATAGCTTGCTCATAGTCAAAGAACAAAGCATAATTATTACACTCTAATGCATAAACTAAGTCCAAAGATTCACTAAAGACACATTTATAAACTCAATACACAGAAGAAGCTGTTCATAAGGTAAGGAGAATTTACTAAAACCATAGTTTAAGTTTGCTGTAGTATTTTTAAAGTCTGGACACAAGCACATTAGTATCACTGACTTTCTGAAACCACCTGTTAGCGATTTTTGAACGCCGCTGTTCAACAGCGTGCCTACAAAAGGCTCATTGTGGCGCTACACCTCTCACCTTGACCTTTACTTTCGTTCTCAAGTTTCTAGAGGTCACATGCACACTGCAGGTGTGTCACCAACCAATTATTTTTAAAAACCTAGGTAGTCACTTCTCTCATAATGAAAATAAACACTCCGGTGAAACCAGTTAATATTCTTTCATTCTAAATCATGCTGCCTGCACCTATCCATTTTTACTCTCTGGCATTCGTTTATCTTGAATTACAAGTGGTCTGTGAGGAGAAAGGCAGACGTGGGCACCTCAAGCCAGGAAAAGCAATGAGTTTGCTGACAGATCCTGAACCGGATTTCACATTGGGAGAGTCCTTCAAGATATTTATCAATAAAAAGCAACTTTAAACTAACAAACAGCACAATTTCACATTCCTTCTTGCAAAGCAAGTTAAAAGAGTTGCGAAACAAAGAAGAGGAGAGGAAGCTATGGGACACTCCCACAGCAGCCTCGGGCCTAATCCACCTCCACAGTAATTCTCCTCGAAGATGCAGTCTCTGTCACACTCCTGAAAACTCCTGCGAGGGCTCTCCCAGGGTGGCAGTCCTCTAGGATCTGAGGCCTCTGCTCTCCCTTCCTCTCCAGCCTCACCTCCTGTCACCGTTCCCCAGCCCTCCACTTCTGCCTGTGCCCTTTGCAATCTGCCACACCAGAAATGCCTTTTAGCCCAAACCATTGCCTCAGGTTCCCTCCCAAGCTCAGATGGCTCCTCCTCCACCATGAAGACCTTGGGCTCCCTGCACTATTAAAAATGGCCCCTCCGTGGTGCTGCTTCCATAGGTGACACTTATTTCTCTTGAGGCACCGCTCAGGCAGAATGCCAATTACTTATTGATATCTCAGTCTTCTAGGCTTCTAGAGAGCAGACGTTCTTAGTCACCTCTGAATAAGTCAGTTAGTGTAGAACAGTTCGTGTAGAAAAGCACCTGACCCGTGGGTGATGATTAAAATATATTTGTTAAATGAATGAATAAATTTGCTCACTTCTAGGCTAGTCTAGAATAAGCCCTAAATAATACACTTTCATGCCATCCACATTACCAACATATGCTACTTCAAGTCATTTATAGGCAAAAGCATTGGTGTGATGCTAAAATTAACTGGGAGAAACCACCAGAAACCATGCTGAGGTCTGAAAGGCATGATGTGGAAATTAGAATTCATTTGGATATCGAAAGGCTTGAAGCAGTTCTTGCTACAAAGTTCAATGTCTGTTTAACATGTTTAACATTAGAGGTCTTTATGAAGTTCATTTTATATTTCTAACTCTTTTCTCAATTCTTTGCTATTTACTGATCCTAACACAACTGGCATAAGTTCTATTGTGCGGGTGAGGGGAAGATGACTGTATAATAGCAATCAGTCAATCAGGTTAAACAACCAGCAAAAGAATTCACTCCTGCTGCTGGAGCCTCCGTGACCTTTCCCTTTTCTTCAGCATAGGTGACCATCTTTCCCCCAGCAGAATCCCTGACAAGGCGCCTGTCTTGTTCGCCTTAATTGGGATAACACGTGAAAGTGGTTAGCACTCTGTCTTGTACAAAAGAGCTGATAAAGACTGGCATGTTCCCTCCTTTTTCACTCATTCTCCTCTTCTCTTCCCTGGAACTTGTTAATTCCTTCCCTCTTTTGGGTGTGAATCCAAATCCATGCTTCTTGGCCAAGGCCAGCCTTAACACTATATACCGAGTAGAGTACCCACATTCTGGATTTGTATTTTCAGGGAAGAAAGAAACTTTCCTCTAGCCCCAAATGAATGTATCCAAGCCCTGTCATGGTGTATGAAATTATTCTATTGGAAAAACTACCCATTTTCTTGAATTTGTTCACCTGGAGTTGCTTATGAAAAGGCAAATTGTCCTGAGAACAGTAACACCATCAGTTACAACACCTGATCTGCAATGAGGGCGACAGACAATCACGACTCTGCCGATGAGGCACAGGTTTGAAACACTAACCAGGTATCCAGGTGGAATGAATTTCACAAAGGAGAAAAAGGGGCTTGGAAAAGGATGGGGTTCCAAAGGATGGAAAAGACAGCTAAACAAAGACAAACTTTACAATTTTGCCAATGGCCTCTTCTGCTTTCAATGACAACTGTCTAAATCCATTACAAACACCTTCTCAATCAGGGCTTCTCAATCTTGGTTACACTTGGAGTCTAGGAATCTTGGATTAAACCTCGTTGTTTAAAATATGTACTGTCATGCCTATTACAATGGCATAGCAAGTGCTCAATAAACGTTAGTAATTGAAGCTGCCATCTCAGACTCACTCTATCTTTTCTAAATACTGGTGAACGGATTGTTCTTGGCTTTAAGGACAACCCACTCTTCCTCAAATCCCTCTATGGCAGTGTCCAACTATATGGCTGAATTGCAACTTAAGTTTTGAAGCTACAAACACCTAGCTCAGTTGACTCTTTCCTACTTATCTTTCCTCACTATCTCATATTCTTCTTAACATAGGTGATTTCCTTTGAACTTACTACTACTATTCCATCTCATGTCTATGAATATTTTATTTCCTCTGACTTACCCAATATTTTCTTTCAAGTTCAGGCCAGGAATCCAGTACTTTTAGAGGCTGAGGTGGGAGGATGGCTTGAACCCAGGAGTTCGAGACCAGCCTGGGTAACGGAATAAGACCTTGTCCTCTACTAAAAACAAAACAAAACAAAACAAAAAAGGCCAGACATGGGGGCATGCACCTGTAGTCTTAGCTACTCGGGAGCTTGAGCCCGGGAGTTCGAGGCTGCAGTAAGCTATGATTGCACCACCGCCTAGGCAACAGAGCAAGACCCTGTCTCCAAACAAAAGACAATAAACATAAAATTAAAAGTTATAGTTATTATGGAGGGGGTGTCTTTTCTCCTATTTTAGACTATGCTACTTTTACTTTTGTATTTGAAAATATTTTTATAAGATTGACAACTGTTTTAATTTGAAAAGAACTTTTGCATCTTCCAATGAAATCCACTACTTTACAGATGTGTTTGCTAAAACAGACATTATTGCAAACTATAAAAGACCATTGACAAGGAGAGGAGGGGTCTGAGACCCAAAATTTGTAATACTTGGCAAGATAACTGCCTAACTTAAAATGATACAATTTGTAAAATATTTACAATATGGTGTGTATTTTTTAAAACACTATATACCTATCCTTTACCAAAGAACCTGATCTCACCAATTAAACTTGAAATTTTAAATTGAAAGTATAATAAGCATTTAACAGAAGTTAGAGTAACTGTTACTATTATTTGGAACTAATTATAGACCTTTTAAAATAATCACAGGTTTTATATTCCTGCTTGTTTTAAACTTTCATTATTGAAACAATTGTCTAATCATTTAAGTAATTACCAATAAAATCTAAATGCAACATAGAAAATAATGTTTTTAAATACATAATTCACAATAATTATAAAACCACAGAATTATAATTGGAACAAATATGAGCAATGACATGCTGGTACATGTTTAACAATCACTTGGGGCTTAGAGAGCACCAGAATTGCAATATTTTCCAATTTCCATGGTGTAAATACTTTCTGCAACTTCAAGTTACTAACGTGAGGCCAGAAATAACGAAGTGAGAAAGAGGTGCATACAATTGACTCTCACAAACCCATCCAAGTTGGCTCTAGCACATCCCTGAATATGAGAGACCAGTGTAGCCTCTTCATTCCTGAATGCTTTTCATAAGACTGACCATTTCTTTCTTTATAATCCAGTGTACCCTGAACACAAAGTGACAACACCTATATATTATTCTGTTTATACATTTACCTACTCAACTCTATTACAGTGGCTTCCATTCTTTTTGGATATGAAACACAGTAGAAACACATATTACCTCATGATCTACCCCGTAAACACATATGTGCAGTTACATGTACACATACACAAATATGAAACTAAAAAGGGAGCCTCACAAAATAAGACATTCTTACTAAAATGCAATACAATAAAATCTTCTGTTCTCTTCCATTTCATTTTTAAAATTAGGATCTTGATCCACTAAATTGGATACATATCCAACTGTTTGAATAGTAACCAAGAGTTAGAAAAACATTGCTGTAATAGGCTATAAGCTCACTGAAGACAGGATGATATGTCATTTGTATCTATTCCTATATCTACTAGTAATTATTGAGGCCCAAGGAGGTTAAGTAACTTGCCCAAAGATGCACCTGCTTTCATGGATAACAATCCCTCCAGGCAAGTGATAATTCACACCACAAAACCAGGAAATTTATGGTTTGACATTGAAAGCTAGAGGATCTTCCAAAACAGCTACCCCTTCACCAGAAATTGATGTAGAAATGTTTTTAAAATTGTACTGACTCCATCATTGATAAAAGTGTAGCCCTTTACTCACTGCAGCCCTGTGACCCTGACTGTTTGCCTACATCTCCCTACTCTTGTTAATATTCACCCAACAAGAGTGTGGAAAAACTACCCATGTTTTTTACAATACTACCCATGTTTTTTTTTTTTTTTTACAATACATTTCAATCTTCTAGGGAAAGTAGCTATATAAATGCTGATGAGTAATAAATATATAGAATACACATACTTTCTATATAATATATATTAACTCCAGCTTTCTAATAAACAGAAGCCAAAAACTTAATTGGAGAAAACAGGAAGATAAAATCGGAATCCCTGGCCTTTTCTCTTCAGTGTGCTTGTGTACCACATGCTTTTTTATAGGTGCTATTAAATGTACACTATAGTTTCAAGACAATTCAGATAAGCATCTTCACTAAAATACACAACACCATTAATCATCTCAGTGACAGTGCTCCAATTTAACATCTTGGGGATTTCCTCCCCTTCTTCATCATTTATTTGCCAATATTTCCTTGTTATGAATATCCCCCTAGTGACTTTCCCTGGCAGTCACAGCTGTGCTGCCTACTGTGTCTACCTTGACTACAAATAACACCGATTCTTTAAAAAGCAAGCCCTTGAGATGATTCCTACAGCTAGAAGGGAAGCCTTACTATGCACCAAATTCCTGGTAGCCCCATCCGGGCTCCTAATTGACAAATCTCAGCCTCTAAGCCAATAGTAATTTCGGACACGTGAAACTGGCTTAATTATAAATAAACAACAGTTGATTGTTGATATGCACTTATTTGAATGGTCAGTAATCAAATCCTGCTTTAATTTGGTCCTTTAAGGACCCCCTTCTTATACAACAAAAGGATTCCTCAAAGTATACAACAAAGCCACAAAATCACTAACAAATTACGGAAACCTGGCCACCAAGAGCCACAATAAATGACTCACAGATAACAAAGAATTTTTTTAAATGATAATCAGTAACAATTCCACATTATAATTATACCAGTTCTGATAAAAATAGTAACACTATCTAGACAGTGAAATATCAAGAAACAAAGCCAGAGATAACTACATGTATATAGTAAAGATACAGTGATACAGTCACCTAAACCATGCTAGGTAGGGAAAAGTCCCAGCTCCATCCAGTATCCGCTTTGCGTCTATTTCAGAGAGCAGCCTTCGCAGCCACCAGAATTTCTGATCTTTTTAAAAATGGAAACCATGAAAGAAAGTGCTGTACAACCAGTTGGAGTAGTAAATGAAAGTAGGACTCACCAGCTTGCATTCACAAAGAATTTTTAAGGAAAAAAATGGCACTGTTGTTCAATAGTCACACTACTACAAAAGAAGTTAAGAGTATGAAGACAAAAACACAACAAAGTATATTTGCAAAGTATATCCAGAAAACATAATGCCTTCAGTGGAATTATGTTTACATTACTTTACATTTTCTATAGGAGAATTTAATTAAAGGTTAATGTTGCTTCAATCAATATTCCATAACTTTTCTGGAAAGCATAAATTTCATCTTTTTTGGGAAGATTCCAATTGGATTACTGTTTTTGAAAAAAACTTTCTTCACAGCAAAAGCAATACAAGTCAAACTATGATATATTAAAATGCCAGTTCCTCCCAGAGCAGTGTTTACTTCAGTGATAGTAACAACACCTCATTACCCAAAGTGCAGATTCTGTTAAGTAATGGACAAAGCAAATGGCAGCAAAGACAGAGGACTCAACTTCAATTTAACTGTCCTGTAAGGTACATAGTAATTAGCTGCAAAGCTCTGAAATCTTAGCTAGCATGTTAAGTCTGCTACATGACAGTATAATTTGACTTCTTAAAGGATTATGCAAATTACAACTCATCATTCCATTACAGGATTGAAAAAAAGTGACAGCTAATTTATACATAACACACCTTTCAAATCCCTAAGATGCGTAGCACCTGTGCAATGTATTTTGCCGAGATTTTCTTGCATATAAGTACTTGTTTATTGCAATATAAAGAAGCTTACCTAAGAGCTTTAATACAGTCGTTAAAAAAAAACTTTTAGACCACAATTTCAAAAAAATAAACATTTTTTTCTGTCTTGATCTCAGAGGCAAATTGTTTTGGTTGTTTTTGTTTGGTTTGTTGGTTTTTTTTGTTTGTTTTCTTTTTTCCCCCACTAAATTAGATAAAAAGAAGGTTTCAATACAAGGATATTTTTGAATAGCTGGCAACCACAAGCACTGATGTACGAGCCAGAAGGAAGACTCACAAAGATTTCAACATACTTCTGGTAGGTAGATTCACAGTAGATTCCGTCATATCTGTAGATTTTCCTACATTCTGATTGGTTGGGCAGAGGATGCTGGGCAGTTATTCTGTAGAGGCATCAAAAACAGATAGACATGACTAGAGATTCTCTACAGTCAACTGGAATGCAGGATAACAAGTATGTGGAAATTCAATATATTTTGCTTTTTACGCTTTTGAGCTCTACACACACTTGCAATGTGTACATACATTTTAGAACATTAACTTCCACTTTTAGAAAACTGCAGTCAGAGAAAAGCAACTTTTTCAGTTCTTTATCAGGACAGTTTTGTTTTGTTTTGTTTTTTTAAATCTCAGAGTCATAAAAGTGGAAGAAAAGAGACATAGGTCTAAACCTTAACTCACTCTTCAATTCCCATGATTATATTCTAAAGGAAATGTTAAAAACAAATGTCATTAGTGTTTTTGTTATAGGATTGTCATTAGTTCAGTCATGCATTACTATTGTAGGCAACTGTAAATTAGCTATAAAACCTTGGTCGAGTTAATATATTTTTCAGCTCTATTCAATTTATATAGAGTTTGCTATGGACTTATAAAGGAATGTGATTCAGCTTACAGAACTAAACCCAATTAGGGATGAAAACACAAGCAAGGCCGTCGGGAACACGGGTTAGATGTTAACAGGCACCTGAGATGAGCTGATTACAGTGGCTCCAGGTTTCTTGGCAGTTAAGGCAAAAAGGGGAAAAAGCTTACACAATTTTCATCTGTATTACTTAAGCATATAAATTCATCTGAGACTCCTTGCATTATATAGACATAAAAATGCTGAGATGTGTTTTCTGACCATTTCCTTCTATTGAAAATCCCTTCATTCCGGGAAAAAAGTATTTAAAGAATCTATCATGTCATAATTTAGAGGAAAGTAATGTCATTTAATCAATACACAATATCAGTAAGAGTACCAATCCTTTCGCTCTAATATCAGAGTATTAGAAAAGGTATAATGTCTAATCCTTAAGCCAACAGATACTTAGTATCTTTTTAATTATTAATTAAAAACGTGATGGATCATGCTACTTTATAAAAACTCAGATAAGGCCAGGTGCGGTGGCTCACGCCTGTAATCCCAGCACTTTGGGAGGCCGAGGCAGGTGGATCACGAGGTCAGGAGATCGACACCATCCTGGCTAACACAGTGAAACCCTGTCTCTACTAAAAATACAAAAAATTAGCTGGGTGTGGTGGCCAGCGCCTGTAGTCCCAGCTACTTGGGAGGCTGAGGCAGGAGAATGGTGTGAATCCGGGAGGCGAAGTTTGCAGTGAGCTGAGATCCTGCCACACTGCACTCCAGCCTGGGTGACAGAGCAAGACTCCGTCTCAAAAAAAAAAAAAAAAAAAAAAAAAAAAAAAAAAGATAAGTTTTTTCTAATTTCTGTGTTTCTAATTTTTTAAGTTTACT